>NC_056731.1:764099921-764399921 GCF_019279795.1 Protopterus annectens | reverse complement strand
TTCTTTTGTTACATTGCAGGATAAGTTGCTAACTTTTTTTTTTGTTCTTGGTAAAATTAATATTCCAATTAACACTGCGGTGGTGGCGCTGCGGTAGCGTTGTCACCTCACAGTTAGACGTTGCCCGTTCTATTCTCAGTTAGATCATCTTCTGTGTGTCGACATGTGTGAATGGGCATTCCTTCATTGAAGGTTGTGCGTTAGGCCCGGCAAGCCAGCACGTAAAAATCTACTGCCAATCATTAGCGGACCGGAGTTCCGCTGTGGCGACCCCTTGCCGGGAAAAGCCAAAAGACACAAGCAAAAATTAATATTCCAATTAATGCTAGATTAAGCAATTTGATGAATTCAAGTATCCATGCATCACAGAACATGTTGTGGTTTATTTCATAATGTAACTCCTAGTGTATATACAAATATATATACATACAGTGGATATAAAAAGTGTACACACGCCTTTTAAAATGCTAAGTTTTTTGATATAAAAATGAGACCACAACAAATCATTTCAAAGCTTTTCCCACCTTTAATGTGACCTATAACCTGTACAATTCAATTGAAAAACAAACAAATCTGTTAGGGGAAAAAAAATATAAAAAATAAAAAATGTACAATAAGCTGGTTGCATAAGTGTGCACACTCTTAAACTAATATTTTGTTGGAGCACCTTTTGATTTAATTAACAGCATTCAGTCTTCTTGGGTACATACCTGCCATCAATAAAAGAGACTCTGATTAACCCCAAATAAAGTTCAGTTGTCCTATTAGGATTTTTCTGACATTTACTCATTTACCTGCTACAGCTCAATATTTTGGTTGATGTTATTGATGCTACATTGAGATTTTTGTATCACTTTACTGCCATTGTCCGGTCCTAGTTGCTGTTTAGCTGTTGTAGTGAAAGAAGTTTATAATTTTGGAATGTGAAGTTAAGGTTCTTTTGATTGGTCCTTACAGTTTCCAAATATATTGTGGAGTGAGAATCATACTGATGGTCATTATTATATTTTTTAATACATTATTTTGGATTTTATGTATTTTGGATATGGATATTAATGGACTGCTACAAGGGCTTGCCTCTGATCGTAATGATTTGGCCTTTTTTGGGCTAGATGATACACATCCTGAACAGGATCACTGTACTCCTACCCCTGATCAGGAATCATGTACCACCCTTTTTTCAAAACTGGGCAAGAGTATGAAACTATTACATAGTAACGTTTGGCACTTAAGATTATTTAAGGCCTATAAGGCTAAGGATATTACCCCTCAGGGCCTTAGGGTTAAGGTCCAACTATTGGTTCATAATCCAAATGAGAATTTAATGAAGGCTTGGGGTGCAGCCCAACATAAGGCTACGATGGGACTTAAGGTTCTAATTAATCATTATGAGGCGACCATCGATCAGGACTTAATTGAGGTTACTAATATGTGTGAATCCATCAAGAAATTTGAGAGGCAACCTTTATTTGTGTCCCTTCTTAACAAACTTAGGGATGAATTGTTGGTACGTGAGACACAACTCAAAGAAAAGAAAAAACACAAGTTTTTGAGAGATTTAACTGACTATTCTAGCGGGGATCCTTTTTCTAAGACATATGTTAAACATGTCAGATTCCAGAGTTCACCTCGGTCTGTTCCCAGGAGGAAGAGACCACATTCTATTTTAAAACAATCAGGGTCACAGCATGATACTTCAGTTGAGGATTCTTCCTCTGCTGTTGAATCTGATGCACAGGGCACCACAGACTCACCCACACCCAAGAGAAATAACAGCACCCCTTTAGGTATACACAAAGGGGGGGGGGAGAAAACACAAGCGTAGTGCAAAACATGGAGGGCCTGTTGCTCATGTTTGCCCAGAAGTAAATAATTGTAATGTGCTCAATATTTCTTCTCACATTTTGTCATCTACACAGATTAACATTCTCAATAAAGGATTGTCTTTTATTCCAGGTTTATTTGTTCCTGAGGACAATTTTGCTAATGACATTCTTTCCTTCTGTAGGCTATTGAATTTAAGACTTTTCTTTCAGGACAGACCTACTATTGGCTGTCATGAGGATTTTCGCTACCATAAATCTACATTTTCACCACCTATGAATCCTAATGTTTTGCTTTTTCAGAGAAGTGTGCTTAGGGATTTACATTTTGATGGTAGGGAACACCAAGTGGGCCATAACAATGTCTCAAAGATTGAATTTGAATGTATACAGGAGTTGGCTTCCAACCATGAATTAGTAATTTTGGCTGCTGATAAAGGGGGAGTGGTGGTTGTACAAGATTGGGCCAAATACAATAGAGAGGCATTGAGACAGTTATCTGATGTTTGTTATTATACACATTTGCCTTTGGATCCTACGACTTCCTACAAAAAACAAATTGATAATTCTTTTATCTATAGCAGAGGAAGAAGGCATTATTTCTAAGTACATCAAACAACAATTGACTGTCTCTGACCCAGTTTTGCCTTATATCTATTTTTTACGTAAAGTACATAAAAATTTGGACAATCCACCAGGGAGGTCTATTGTGTCTGGCCGTGGTTCATTAACTGAACCTTTATCTCAATATTTAACCAAATACTTAAAACCTTTGCTCCCACTTGTCAGATCTAGGATCCAGGATACAACCGAATTCCTGCAGATTGTCTCTGATTCACAACTGGAACCTGATTGGTTATTGTGTAGCCTTGATGTATCATCACTATATATGAATATCCCCCATCAGGCTGGTATTGAGGCTATGAAATATTGGTTGGAGTTCTCTGGACTATATACCCCAAGTTTTAACACCTTTTTACTTGATATAACTGAACATGTCCTGACGAAAAATGTGTTTTTGTATCAGGATACCATCTATTTACAGATTAGGGGAACAGCCATGGGTGCTTCTTTTGCCCCGATTTATGCTGATTTATTTATGGCTTTTTTAGAACTTCAAATGATCTTTGACTCTAATCATAACATTTTTCTTCAGGACATGGATATATGGAAGTGGTTTTTGGATGATTGCTGGCTGGTTTGAAGGTCCGATTTTTTGTATCTTCAGGAGTTTGTTGATTATCTAAATTCAAACAAGTGAGGAATTCAATTTATGGTCAACTACAGTAAGGATGAAATGATTTTTTTGGATGTGTTGGTCACCAAGAATCCTGACAACACTTTAAAAACTGTGGTTCACCATAAGTTCCCCCAATACAACTCCTGCCTCCATGCCACCAGCTATCATCCACCACATATATGTCGAAATATACCTAAGTCTCAGTATATGAGGGTTAAACATATTTGTTCAGATAACTCCACTTATTTAATACATCAGAATGACCTTACGGCTAGGTTCATTCAAAGGGGCTACAGATTGGGACAAGTATTATCTGCGAGGAATTTGGTTGATTCTATGCAGTGGGAACAACTGTTGAATTACAACAAGACTGAGTCCAATAACACTTCAGTATTGCATTTAACCACTACTTATGGTCGGAATACTACTAGACTTATTGAGACTGTATAACGTAATTGGAACATTCTCTTGGCTGATGAAAGATTATGTGACTTTATTAATCATAAGTGTGAGTTTTCTTTTAGGAAAGGTAGGAATTTGGGTTCCCTGTGTAATCATTACAAAAAGGGGCATTATCCCTTATGGACCAACATTCAGAGAACCCTGTTGGGTGATCGTACTTAGTGGGTGTTTTCCTTGTGGCCACTGTGTATATTGTTGCAAGATTAACAAAACCAAGAGTTTCACCAGTCGTAATACCGGGCAGTCCACAATATTTCTGTGTTTGCTAATTGTCAGTCTGACTGAGTCATTTATTTAGCTACATGTAGTTGCTCTGCATTCTACATGGGACAGACATCTAGGCCTGCTAAATTTAGAATTGCAGAGCATTTATCTGATATTAGGCACCAATGTACCAACAATGCTTTATACAAACACACACTGAAACATTCCAGTGCTCATTTTAATTTTACTATCATTGATAAGATTCAAGGCAATAGAGGAAAGGTCTCTGGTTGGCTTGATATCCTTAACAAATAAGAAAAAAGATGGATTATTAAATTGGACTGATTATTTCCCCCTGGTTTAAATGAATACTTGTAGCTCATTAATTGTCTGCTATGATGGTTGACAGGTGTTCCCTTTATAAGGCAGGCAGCCTTTTTGGTTACTTTTTGCTTTTTGTTCTTCACTGATAAAGGCTTGATTTATAAGCTGAAACCGGTTTGGATTTTGAACTGTAGGCGTTTTGCCTTTTTTATGTGCCTTATGGCACAATAAAGAATATCATTTATTTATCAGGATACCATTGTCTGCTGGTCTACATTGTTTTCTTGAATTGCTTTTTGAGACCTGGCAGTTGCCTTACGTGCAGGGACTGTGCTTTACTGCTGCTACAGTCAAAAGCCATGGTTCGCAGAGAGCTTACAAAGCATCAAAG
The DNA here is from genome assembly GCF_019279795.1 of Protopterus annectens. Taxonomy (NCBI): domain Eukaryota; kingdom Metazoa; phylum Chordata; order Ceratodontiformes; family Protopteridae; genus Protopterus; species Protopterus annectens. The sequence goes on along the minus strand of NC_056731.1, from coordinate 764,395,477 downwards.
GGATGACATTATTGAAAGGTATCAGTCAGGAGAAGGGTAAAAAAAATTTCACAGCATTGGGTATACCACAAAACACAGTGAAGACAGTCATCAAAGAGTGGAAAAATATGGGACAACAGTGATGTTGCAAAAAACTGGACCTCCCATCAAAACTGATGAAAAGACAAGATGAAAACTGGTCAGGGAGGCTGCCAAAAGACCTACAGCAACACTGACGGGGCTGCCGGAATTTCTGGAAAGTATTGGTTGTGTGCTACATGTGACAACAATCTCCCGTATTCTCCATATGTCTGGACTATGGGGTAGGGTTGCAAGATCAAAGCCTTTTCTTACACAGAAAAACATCCAGGCCTGGCTAAAATTTGCAAAACAATACAACAAGTCACTTAAAAGCATGTGAGAAAATGTGTTATGGTCTGATGAGACCAGGTTTGAACTTTTTGGCCACAATTCCAAAAGGTACATTTGGTGCAAAAACAACACTTTGCATCACGAAAAGAACACCATCCCCACGGTGTAGCATGGTGGTGGCAATATCATGCTTTGGGGTTACTTTTCTGGAACTGGGGCTTTAGTAAAGGTGGAGGGAATTATGAACAGTTTCAAATACCAGTCACTTTTGGCCCCATACCATCAGGCGTCTGCTAGAAAGCTGAAGATGAAGAGGAATTTCGCATTTCAACACAACAATGACCCCAATCATACATTCAAATCAACAAAAGAATGGATTCACCAGAAGAAAATTAAAGTTTTGCTATAGCCCAGCCAAAACCCAGACCTAAATCCAATAGAAAATCTGTGGTGTGACCTGAAGAGGGCTGGGCACAACAGATGCCCTCGCAATTTGACAGATTTGGAGCACTTTTGCAAGGAAGAGTAGGCAAATATTGTCAAGTCAAGATGTGCCATGTTGATAGATTCCTATCCAAGAAGACTGAATGTCAAGAAGACTGAATGTTGTAATTAAATCAAAAGGTTCTTCAAAAAAGTATTAGTTTAAGTGTGTGCACACTTATGCAACCAACTTATTGTATGTTTTTTATTTGTTATTTTTTCCCTAACAGATTTGTTTTTCAATCGAATAGTACAGGCTATAGGTCACATATAAAGGTGGGAAAAGTTTGAAAGGATTTATTGTGGTCTCAGTTTTTTATATCACAAAAACATGGCATTTTAACAGGGGTGTGTGCACTTTTCATATCCACTCTACATGCAAAAATTTCAAGCACGACCAGCAATGACCTTCTAGCCTGCCACTATAGCAAAAGAGCCATCCCTAAAGTAAGCGTAGAAGTTGTACTTAAAGCTACCTAAGCTAGTCCTTGTTTTAATGTAATTTAACAGCTTATTCCAGCTACTGTCTCAGAGAACCAAGTAGTACAGATATCATTCCTATATGCTCTCTTTTTTAATTTCTCCAAATCTTTTGGGGTTCTAATACCATGACAGGAATGGACCCCATTTCTAAGTCAAAGTACGCTTAAACTTCATGAAATTAGTATGTTTCAATCTTTGATGTCAGCCAGAAGTGCTCTTCGCAGCACCTGCAGTGTGCCTATTAATGACTCCTTCTGCAATTTGAACGGAGTTACATGTATTGGTAGCATATCTAAATATGATTATAGATTCTTTTTTATAAGCCCTGTTGCTCCTACTACTATTGGAACTGTCTGGGTGTCTTTCTTCCACATTGCCCTCTTTTTTGCCTGAAATCCTGATATTTTATGACTTTGTGTCTCTCTGTATGCAACACACTGTAGTCATAGGGTGTAGTGATTTCAATGATCAATGCAACTTTTGTCTTCTTTTCATTGACCACTATATCAGATTTTCTTGTATTTAGTTTTTGAACTGCTGGTAATGAGTGATCCCATGTGATGTAGACTTTGTCATTTTCTATGTTGCTTTGTGGCTCATGTTTCCAGTGTTTTTCAGCTGCTTCAAATATTATGTTTGCACAATCCCCAGTGCAACAGTCTTGCCACATTATTATGCCTTTCAATATACAGTCTTTCTGCCATTAGTGTGTCACAACCAGCAACAAGGTGTGCAACTGTTTAAAATTCTGTTTTACAAAACCTACATTTGTCTGTTTCTCCCACATGTTCAATGGACTTTGTAAACCAGTCTGTACGTACACCACTATCTTGGGCTGCCAATATTAACCTTTCATCTTTTTGTTTGAATTCACCTCTCCTTAACCATTCCTGCATTTGATCCTGATCAACATGAGGTTCTTCCAGGAGTTTTCTATACTTGCAACTATATTTATGGATTTTCCACATTTCACACCTTCTCATCTGATCCTTTACCTTACATTCTTACTTTTGTTTTTTGGCACATTTATTTGCTACCTGATTTTTATCTACTTCTGGTTTGATTTCCATTCCTGCCTGATGTTGATATGGTTCTGCTACACTTAAAAGGGACGTCATCTTAGCTGTATTCTCTTTATGTTTCAAAATTGTCACTACGTTTGGGACTTGAGGTCAGCCGATATATTTGTAGTCCCACGATTGCAGATCTATACATGTAATCTATTTCAGGTAAGCCCATACCTCCTTCAGAACAGGGAATATATAATCTTGGTATGTGCTGATTTTTATATTTATATTTAGATATATTATTTGATGAGCATGAAGCATCCTTCTTGGTTTCCTGTCTAATCTGTCCAACACCTTTTGATGCCAGTCAGTCACCCCAAAACTGTAAGTTAGGACAGGAGGAGCAAATTGGTTTATAGCTTGAATTTTGCTCCTAGATGTCAATGCTGTTTTCAGAATTAATTTAAGTCTTCTAAAATATTCCTTACTAAGTTTTATTTGCATTTGTTCATGTTTTATTGTTGGTCCTTCATCATTTCCCAAATATTTATGAACTCCCTCTTGCTCAAGTTCTTTTATATCACATTCTTGTCCCAAACTGATGTTTTCCTTGTACTGCAGTTTTCCTGCTTTAAAGGTTGCTTTTGCACATTTGTCAAAACCAAATGACATTCTTATATCATCTGAAAAAGTTTTGACAACCTGCAGCTGTGTTTTCAGTTCCTAATCTGATAAGCTATACAGTTTTAAATCATTGACAAAGAGAAGATGAGATGTCTTTATGGTGTTGTTTTCTAGGAGCCAGATTATAGCCATGGCCTAATCTGTTAAGTAGACAGCTTAATGGGTTAAGGGCAAGGCAGAATAGCAGCGGTGACAGGGAGTCACCCTGGAATATTCCCCTTTGAATTTTTTCCCCGGAATCATAATTTGTCCTTTAGCATGGCTTAACTGCAAAGTGGTCTGCCACTGTTTCATGGTCACTGTAATGTAATTGATCAGTGTAGGATGTATCTTATACATTTTAAGCACTCTTTTATCCATGAATGTGGAATACTGTCATATGCTTTTTGTAGTCAATCCATGCCATACTTAGATTCTTCCCCTTTTACAGTTCTCCACTATGACTTTATTTAGCAACAAATGATCCTTTGTTCCATATCACTTTCTTTTATTACCCTTTTGTTCTATTGCCATCATTGAATTTTCTTCTAAACGACTGTAAACTCTGTCGGCATCAATTCAGGTTTATAGTTTATATATCATTGGAAGGCAAGTTATTATTCTATAATTTTTAGGATAACTTGCAGTTTCACTCTTAAGTAGGAGCATTGTTTTTCCTGTTTTTAACCAGACTGGTGTCTGTTCAGGGTGCACATATAAATAGTTCTTACTCATGGCTAAATCTTCATGCAAAGATGTTAATACTTTTAGCCATGCATCTGGGCCTAGAGTTTTCTAAATAGAGGCTTTTCTTAATTTTGTTTCAATCTGTCTTGCTGTTACTTCGTCCAATTTCATATCCTGTACCTTTGAACTTCTTATTCTTTCTTTTACTTCTTCTATCCATTTGGCATCTTTGTTATGTTCCATAGGATCTTCATAGATACTTCTCCAAAATGTATCTATGTCTTTTTTTTGGGTTGTCCTTCAGTTCCTTTTGCCTTGATTCCCAATTCTCTATAAAACTATTTGGAGTCATCAATAAATTTCTTATTTTGTACTTTTCCTTTATATTTATTTGCATATCTTCTAAGGTTTTACGCCTCTGCTGAGATTTTTAGTTTATTTGCAATAGTGCATGATAGATCCTGATCTGTTAGAATACTATGCGTTGCTATTATCACATCTCTTTTTCTAAGTATTTTTGTAGATCTGTTCCCTGTTCTAACAGTGATGCTTCTTGTCTTAATTGCTTTATAGTTTTCTGTTTGATACTGCCATGATGGTATTCGATTTCTCCCCTTCCTTTCCCTTACTACCCCATGTTCTTGTGGTAGAACTTTATCTGTTATTAATTTAGCTGCACAGTAATATATCCTGTTTAATTCTTTTATATCACATGGACCTTTATGGTCAGTCCTAATTACTGTGTTCATCTGTTTGATCAAACTTCTGACTTTTTAGGTTTTATTGACCTTCTGCAGTTTATTTCTTTCATTAATCTTAATATATCAATCTGTTTCTATTAAATCAAGCAACTCTTCTCTTAGCTCATTTTCTTCTAAACCGAGGACACACTTTTTGTTCTCCATTTCCTGCAAGCATTCTATAGAAAGTTCTATAGCATCTTCCTGTGGCACATTCTCTTCAATTTCATCCTGTGTCATCTGTTGCTCAGTCATATGGGAACTCACTGGCCTATCACTCATCAACATTGACAGCATCAGAGTTGCCACATTTTCCTGTTCCTTCCCTTGCTGTCCAGCTTCAAGTGAATATTTATACTGGTTTCTTCTGGAAGGCTCCAAAATATCTTATGGCAACTGACTAGTTGCTTCCCATTCCACTAGTTTCTCCTTATTTTGGATATCCATTGCTCTATCCTGCTGTGGTGCTTTCTGAGTTAGATTTTCTAAACTGAATCCTTCACTTCGCAGGTACTCCATAACCTCAGTTTCTATTTCTTTAACTTCTCTATTGCTGATCTTCTTTTCTTGTCTTATTTTTTGTATTGTAAAGTTTTCCATGTCTTGATTCATCAGCCTGTATTTCTCTTCAAATATCTTTGGTGCTGCTGTTTTTGTACTAATTAGTTTTGCTTTCTCCTTTGCATAAATATTACACCATATTAAATCTCTTTTTCTTTCCCATGTCCATATTTCTTTTTTATACCTTTCAAAAATCTCTAGTTTTGTTGTTTATATTTTCGCAGTTCCTCAGATGCCTCTTTTTCCAAACAGATCAAAGTTTCTTGGTCTGTATAATGTTTTTCACAAATCTGTTGTATTAATGAGCACAAATTTTTATTTAAAGCTTCTGACAGATGTCCTTCAAGGATGCATCTGCAGTCATAACAAATGGGTTGTCCTGTCGTCAGGCAGCCCTTCGGTCGGCCGGATTCCAAAGTCTGGGTCCGGCTTCGGCTGATGTCGCACTTCACCCGACGTCATCTCTGCTGGTCTTCGGGTATAAAGGCATTAGCCGACGCCATTTTCCCCAGTCTTTCTTGCCGTGTGGCGCCACGAGCAGAAGCTGTTCGCAAGTGCCGGTCGGTCAGATCCAGAGATTACTCCTACCAGATAGATTTTACAGGGTGCCAGACACTCATCACCACCTATATAAGGCCCCACTTGCAGATCCTGAGACTATATCCCAGGGGCCTAAGGCAGTAGCTTCAACCTCAGCAAAAAACCCTCTCCCTTCTGAAAGGGAATCCAGGTCCTTAGAGAGAGGGGGGAAAAAAGTTTACACCTCTGCTACTCTCTCAGCTAGAGCTTTAAACTGTCAGTTTCACATGATCCAATACCAAGAGTTTATGCTTGATCAGTTAACTAAGAAGCTGTCCTCTGATGACTCCTTAGATAAGAAATATGTTTTAGAAATGGTGAATAACATTCAGCAGGTTAGTAACCATTCTTTAAAATGTGGCTATGATGCACTGGAGGCTTCATTTAGATCAGCCATGACTGGCACAGTGATAAGAAGGCATGCATGGTTGAAGGAACAGGTTTTGCCGGATCATGTTAAAGCAAAGCTGTTAGATGCTCCTATGGATAAGGCCAGTCTATTTGGTACACCTGCTCAGCAAGTAATGAAGAAAATGGAAGAGAAGGCAAAATCTGTACAAACAGTTAAGGATTTCTTACAGGTTCAGCCCCCAAGGTTCAGCAGGAACTGGCCTGCCAAAAATTGGTCCTTTCCAGACTCCTCAAAATCTCAAATAGGCAGGAATAGACGCTCCAGAGGCAGATGTCAATCCAGAGGAGGTGCCTATAGAGGACGCCAGTGGCAAGGCAATAACCAGAGAGGCACAGACACAACCACTGCCACTGCAACAGGACAATCACAGTGACTTGACTCTGACACCGCCTACCAGGGAGCAAATAGCAGCACCTTTAGGCGGAAAGTTAGCCTTATTTTCGAAAAATTGGCACTATATCACAAAAGACAAGTGGATTTTGCAAACCATAGACCAAGGCTACAGGTTCCACTTCCACACCTTACCAGTAAAAAGAGGAATGCCAAACCTACCTCCAAATCAAAAAACAGAAGCTCTAAAGCAGATAGCTCAACTAACAAAAATGAGAGCTGTGGAAAGAGTACCAATAACACAACAGGGCAAAGGATTCTACTCCAGACTCTTCCTAGTACCAAGAAAAGAGAAAAGTTGGAGACCTATTCTCGACCTGTCCGTCTTAAACACATACATCACGGTACCAAAATTCAAAATGCTGACCCTACAGCAACTTCTTCCCATGCTGGGCAAGGAGTGTTGGCTGGTAACTCTAGATCTCAAGGAGGCATACCTGCACGTCCCCATACGACCAAATTGCAGAAGATACCTCAGATTTCTTGCAGGATCAGAGCATTATCAATTCTCAGCATTGCCCTTTGGCTTATCTACTGCGCCCAGAGTATTCACAAAATGCCTGGCATCAGTAATCGCTCATTGCAGGCTACAGGGAATCCAAATTTATCCATACCTGGACGACTGCCTGTTACAAGCGGACAACAAAAGTAAGCTGACAACAGATTTACAAAGAGTCATTTGCTTACTACAAGCCCTGGGATACACAGTCAATTTCAAAAAGTCAAGACTAATACCATCCCAGACAAGAACATTCTTGGGTGCGGAATTGGACACAGTAAAACAAATGGCATTCCTAACTGCAGAAAAACAAGCACAACTCCCTCTTTACTTCTTGGCGTTAACAAAGCAGCACAAACTAACAGCAAGAAAAGTACTGCAGGCCTTGGGCTTCATGGCATCATGCATAATCCTGGTCCCCCATGCCAGACTGCATATGAGAAAACTACAGTGGTACCTAAAGAATTTATGGTCTCAGCACAGGCACAGCTTAGAGACCGAAATCCCAATAATTCCATGCCTGAAGCAAGAGTTTCTATGGTGGGCTCAAGCATGCCAGTCCAACCCAGGCTTGCCCTTCCACAACTTTCAAGCAAACCAAACCATCACAACGGACGCCTCAGACCTAGGCTGGGGGGCGCACATGTTGGACAAGTGCATTCAAGGATTGTGGACTCCAGACCAGCTGCACCTACACATAAACCAAAAAGAAATGCTGGCAGTAAAATTAGCAATCCAGAAATTCAAACCATTCCTCAAAGAAGGCCATTTAATGATAAGGACAGACAACACCACAGTCATGTGGTACATCAACAAACAGGGAGGGACTCATTCATACCCCCTATGCAGAATGACTCTAGACCTTTGGAATATGGCTCTGAGCTACAACATCCAGTTACAGGCAATATTTGTGCTGGGAAAAGAAAACACCCTAGCAGACATGTTAAGCAGAACCACCTCGAATGCTCACGAATGGATGCTACACCCGGACATCTTCAAGGCCATCACAAAGAAATGGGGAATGCCACAAATAGACCTATTCGCATCCCCACTCAATCACCAGCTCAAAAAATTCTGCACAAGGACATGCCACCCACTAGCATGGAAGGTGGACTCACTATCCTTCAGCTGGAAAGGCCTGACAGCATATGCATTTCCACCTCTTCCTTTGATGCACAAGGTACTGCTGAAAATCAAAGAGGAACGTCCAAGGATAATTCTGATAGCTCCGAATTGGCCAAGACAACACTGGTATCCTTTGCTGAGGAGCATGTCTCAGGGGAGAATGTGGCCAATACCCCTGATGCCTTTGATGTTAACTCAGAACAACTACAACATCATGCACCCAAACCTAAAAACCTTGCAACTGACTGCCTGGAACATCACATAACAGCTACTAACCCAGACTTATCCCAAAGGGTTAAAGACATTATCCTTGAAGCCCGCAGACCTTCAACAAGAAGGAACTATGCAGGAAAATGGAAAAGGTTTGTCATTTGGAGTACTGAAAGAGGAAAAGATGTCTCGAACATAGATATTGCTAACATTCTGGAGTATTTGGCAGAGCTTCTACATACGGGCCTGTCCTATTCCTCCATCAAGATACATACATCAGCTATTTCCGCAGAATACAGCTTGGATCCACCTGTCTTTTCTCATCCTCTACTCAGGCAATTCCTCAGAGGGATCAAGAATGTAAAACCTCCTAGGAAACCACCATTACCAGCATGGGACTTGAACTTTGTGCTAGAAAAATTGACACTACCTCCATTTGAACCAGCAGCAACAGCAGATCTTCAACACCTATCATGGAAAACTGCTTTCCTACTGGCAATTACTTCAGCAAGGAGGGTTTCGGAACTACAGGCCTTAATGGCAGTACAACCCTTCCTAATCTTCCATCAAGATAGAGTGTCCATGAGAACTAATCCTACATTTATGCCTAAGGTGGTATCCAGAGTGTCCTTAAACCAGGCAATCCACCTACCTACCTTCTTTCCCAATCCACAGAACAGGGGGGAAAGGCTGCTGCATACCTTGGATGTACATAGACAGTTACGCTACTACCTGGACAGAACCAAACGTAACAGAAAAACTGACCAGCTTTTAGTAGCCTATGCAACAGGAAGGGAAGGAAAAGCAATTTCCAAACAGACAATCTCCAAATGGATAGGAAATTGCATAAGATTCTGTTACTCCTACCGTGGAAAACCAGTTCCACAGAACATAAGGCCTCATTCTACAAGGGCTACAGCCACTACCACAGCTTTCTTACGAGGAGTGGCAACCAAGGACATTATTGAGGCAGCTACTTGGACCTCCGTGCATACATTTGCCAAGCATTATAATTTACCTCTATACTCTAGATCCCGAGCAGGGTTTGCCACTGCTGTATTGCAAGGGATCCTAACTACACCATAATTCTTCCTCCTCCTCCCCTAGTTTGGCTATGGTATTCTACCCATTTGTTATGACTGCAGATGCATCCTTGAAGGACATAGTACAGTTTTGTACCTACCATAAATGTAGATGTCCGAACAGGATAGCTTCTGCAGTCAGGATTACCCACCCTCCTTCCCCTCTGTGGTACTCCTAGGGTATTTACCCTCCTAATAGCTAGCTGGGGGGGAGTCTCTTATGGTGTATTTGTTTGTATATATGTACATACATGCTTATTTTTTATGTTTGCCTTCTACTATTTTGGAAACATTGGCATTTATCCAAAATTTAGCTTTCCTAGAGGGCAACTGGCATCTGGGGCAAGAAACACTGAGGAAAATGGCGTCGGCTAATGCCTTTATACCCGAAGACCAGCAGAGATGACGTCGGGTGAAGTGCGACATCAGCCGAAGCCAGACCCAGACTTTGGAATCCGGCCGACCGAAGGGCTGCCTGACGACAGGACAACCCATTTGTTATGACTGCAGATGCTATCCTGTTCGGACATCTACATTTATGGTAGGTACAAAACTGTACTTTTTTTTTTTTTGTGGAAGTATTTTTCTTTCCTCTAATTTCTCTCTTAATCTTTTTGCATAACTTGTGTCTGGAAATTCTGGGCTTTTTGGATAATAGCAACAATACATAATTTCTTTCTTATCCTTAATAGTCCACTCTATCATCTTTTTGGCTCTTCTTTGCCCTATCAGTTTTTGTGATTTTTGTGGACTACTACTTCCTTCTAAAACAGGGGGGGCATCCTCCCCCTGGGCCTAGCCCCATTGCAGGAATGTTTCCATATTTTGAGGATTCTACACTGTTGTTTTTTCCAGTCCCAGCACCAGTGTGCCTACCAGGATTGGGCACTTTTTTATCCTGGGTCTTGTGCACCCAGCTATCTTTTTTAATTTTTTACCTATTTCTGTCCATGATATATGCCATATAAAATGCAGTCCATATATCAGTATCGTCTTGGTGAGATTTTGTGAAAAATAGTCTCCCAACTTGTGAAGGAACTCACCAAGACTTGAGGATGAATTCAGTTTCAGCAATACTACTCTCCTTTGCTTGCTGATTTAACATCTCTCTACTCATACCCCTAACACTCTCTTTTTTTAATTTCTCCAGGTCTTTTGCATGACAGGAATGGACCCCATTCCTAAGTCATAGTATGATTAAAGTTCATGAAATTAGTATTGTTTCAGTCTTTGATGTCAGCTAGAAGTGCTCTTCGCAGCACCTGCAGTGTGCCCAGAATGACTTCTTCTGCAATTTGTATGGGGTTACATGTATTGGTAACATGTCTAAATAGGATTGTAGATTTGTTTTTATAAGACCCGTTGCTCCTACTACTATTGGAACTGTCTGGTATCTTTCTTCCACATTGCTCTCATTTCTGCCTGCAAAGCCTGATATTTTATAACTTTGTGTCTCTCTGTATGCAACACACTGTAGTCACTGGGTGTGGTGATTTCAATGATTAATGCTACTTTTGCCTTCTTTTCATGGACTACTATATCTGGTTTTCTGGCATCTGTCTTTTGAACTGTTGATAATGGGTGATCCTATGTGATGTAGACTTCATCATTTTCTATGATGCTTTTTGGCTTATGCTTCCAGTGTTTTTCAGCCACTTCAGTACCATAATGTTTGCACAATTCACAGTGCAACAGTTTTGCCACATTATTATGCCTTTCAGTATGCAGTCCTTCTGCCATTAGTATGTCACAGTCAGCAACGAGGTGTGCAGCTGTTTCCAATTCAGTTTTACAAAACCTACTTTGGTCTGTTTCTCCTACATGTTCAATGGACTTTGTAAACCAGCATGCATGTAGCCCACTATCTTGGGGAGCCAATATTAACCTTTCATCTCTTGGTTTGAATTTGCCTCTCCTTAACCATTCCTGTGTTCGTTCCTGATCAACATGAGGTTCTTCCAGAAATTTTCTATACTTGCAGCTGTATTTATGCATTATCCACCTTTCTTGCCTTCTCATCTGGTTCTTCACCTTATATTCTTTATTTTGTTTTTTGGTACATTCAGCTGCTTCCTGGTTTTTATCCACTTCTGGTTTGATTTCCATTCTTGCTTGATGCCGATATGCTTCTGCTAGATTAAGCAGAAAGGTCATCTTAGATTTATCTCCTACACAGGTTGTCTGATGATTCTATACTACTCTTTGATAACCCCAAATATTCCCAAAGTAGTTGTCTCTAAATGCCCTATACCTGAATAAAGTCTATTCTTAAGTGTCTAAATAAGATACTGTACAGGTTCATATATTGTAATCTTTCATTAAAACTTAAATCTTCACATCTGTGGTTGCCTTTGGTAGATTTCTGCTGTCCTCTTTGAATTTATCTATGCTAATTTTCTTAAATGGTTTCCATGTTATTCCTCCTCTAGTTTGGGTCTAATGTAACTTACAAATGATTTTATAATTTCTGATTTTTATAGGCTTTATGAGTCTTTTTTCATGCAGCCTTTATAACTACTGTTAATACAATCAGAAGCACTCAGAGTTGGGCCTACCCATGTACCCAGGTCCTTTAATGAATTCACAGTTTCAATCACTGTGTACTGTATAAAATATTTACCCTTCGTTGTATGTCTTTCAAATCTCATATGCTTAGTATTTGATAAATTTATCAGCATATTATTCTCCTCCTGTGCCCAAATGCTCAATTTAGTCAATCTGTTTTGCAGACATACCATATCTACTATAGACATAATCAGTTTTTCCAGTTTCAAGCCATCTTTGTACAGACTATATAACAACTCAGATAAAAAGCCAAAAGTTACACCCTAAACAAGTGTGGTCTATGACAGAGCCCTGTGGGACACCTTGACCGTAACCTAGAATTTCACCTCTCTAGTTGCTGCATGATATGTGCCTTGTCCTATTTGCAAGCCATGCAGCTATCTATATTACATTAATACATAGTTGTTCTGATTTATTGATAAGTGTTTTGTGTATAATCCTATTAAAGGCTGAATGTAGGTCTATATGAATTACACCACAGTACAATTTTTCTTTATAGCTGTTGTTACATTATTATAGAACATCGTTCTACAAGTAGTTATCAGTCTATTTCCAACATATGCAGCCTTGTATATTCAAGTACCAACCTTTCCAATTCTGACCATAATTTGTCCAAAATTACCTTCTCCATTACCTTTCTACAACAAGAAAGTAAATTATGGATTTATATGACAGTGGGTTGGTCCTATCCCTGTTTCCCTTAACGATGGTTTTACAAAGTGCATGTCTTCAGTCTTGAAGAATCTCTTCATACTTAAATGACCACGTGAATAACAGATTTAATGGTACTATTAGTTCCTGCAGAAGTGTTCTTATTTCATTGTTATTAATTCTGTCTTCTCCCTGTGCTTTGTTTAGGTTCAGTTTGCATAATACATTTTTCAATATAATTTCATTTAATTTCAGTATCTGAAGTTACCAGGATGTTAGTAGCACAAATTCTTCTCCTTTGCTGTGTCAAACAGTTTTGCAGAAGATTTTGTAAATATATCTACAATATGTTATGTTTAAGAGTAAATGTTACAATCTATGCAAATTTTATCGGTTTGTTTGTCTTTACTCGTACCACATTGTACATCTATAAAATGGTTTCCTGTTATGCTCAATATTTTTATATAAATTTTCTTAAAATTTTCCCTGATCTTGTCATTATGTTTAATGTGTCTGTCCAGTTTGTTTCAGTTTTCAAAAGTTATAGTTTGACCTCATTTCTGTTTCTTATATGTTAAATCTCTCATCTTAACTGAGTACCATTTTTATGTAAATGAGAAGTAAAACGGTAAGAGTAATATGACTAATGGCAACCTTATGTCACTAGATCCTGATGTTAAACATTTTTATTTTTTACATTCAAATTCCCTTTCAAAACTTGACACATTCTTTCTATCATCTTTCTCCTGAATGTATCACTCCAATTAGTTTTACATAGTAATTGTTTGTATACCATATATAGACTGCGATTAATCTTCTGTACTTCCGTTTAGGTTTCTGTTTGTTGGAATTATCCAGCAGTATTTTAATTTATAATCCCATGACCACTGCACATCAAAGGTGGTAAAACTTGGAATTTAGTAACAATTATCTTCTTAGAAATGCAAAAAAAAAGATTCAGTCGTATTGTAAATTCAGTGCTTGTAAATAATTTCCTTAGTGATGTCTAGAATCAATGTTATTCTAGGCAGTTTCTGGTGCATCTTAGTCCCTTGCTACTTCCTGTGTTACATGCAAGAAATTTATGAATTCCTCTAGGTCATCAGTGCGTGACTTTGGTGGTCTGTACACTGCAACAATTGTAATCTGTTCCAAGGTTGTCTTCACTGTCAGAGTTACACAATCTACAGTATTGGCGTTATCATCAAAAGTTTCATAATCTTTAATCCCTGTCATAATACTTCCACCTGATTGTCAGCTACAGAAAAAAAAATATTGGTTTTAGTCATTGCTTTTAGGCATGTTTCACAAACAATAACAGCATCAATCTTATACGAATGCAGCAAATAAAAAAAAAATACTAATGGTCCTAGCATTAACAACCCCACTGATCTATCATATTTTGCTATCTGTGAACTGTTAAAATGACCTGGAAAAAATTGTCTTGTGTAGTCAAATATTATAATAGATCTGCAAAAATATTTCCTTGTCTTGGCAGCTGGACCCCATCCTGTCTAACTGCATCTATGCCCAAAATTAGGCTTGGATATTCTAAACATTCCCACTTTCCAAAATGGACAATTTTTCATGTAGGTGTTTACTCAAAACATCTTTTCATTCACACTGACCTGATTCTCCTTTCTATATGTGAGTTATGAAAAATATGCACTAACACCTGTACAAGGTATGTTATCTAAGAAAGCTGTAGGATTGCTATTAGCAGTTATTGAATCCTTAAAGATGAGATCATTTGAACCAAAATGAATAAAAACAACTCCATACTTTCTTTCATTAAGGTATTCTAAGCTACTCACATCTTGTATTGGCGAGCAGAACACTATTAAATGTTCATCCTCCTGTCTGCAGAAATATCAGCTCCTTTAATAACTGAATCTCTATTTACTTGTGTATCATTTCTGACCAGATCTGAAGAATCTTCCTCTTCTAATTCAGTAATGTTCTCTCAGTTGTTACAAAGGAATGATATTTATCACCATTAGTCTTATTAATCTCACTGTTTCCACAGCTTATTACATTTGCAAGCAATCCAGCTGATATGTGCTGCCAGAGCTTGGGCCATGTTGTCAGCTCTAGTTTTTCTCCTTCTTTTTTCTTACAGAAATGTTCTTTAATCCTTCCAAGATTAATTTATATTTCTTTCTTATAGCTTGCCCCTTACCTTTTTTCTTCTACCACCACTTTTGGAAAAATTATGTCATTTTTGGCAGACTAAATGTTTTGTGTTTGAACAGTGTTATCATTCCATGTAATCTGGGTATTACACAACAAATCAGAGTACTTTTGTTTAGTATACATTCTTTTTGCATTGTGGACATTAATTAATTTCCTTTTCTTCTAGGCATTTCTTGTGAGTTTCTCCCTTTCTTTTTTTTTTATTATATTTACTTCTTCATGCTGTAAATCCTCAGACTGCTGTATACGTGTATTCAGAAATCCAAAGTTCTCATTTGTATTATCATGTTTAACAGGGGTAGAGTGGTTTTACGTGTAGAGGGCACTTCTTTCCTAAACATGTTCTATTTCCATTTTGCCTAATATTGTGGATCTCATCAGCCCTGTCATTAATGTATGTAACAAGTTTTCCAAACTGTGTCGACTGCTCTTATATAATCATCTTCAATTAAGTGTAGACTTACTAGCAATAATAGTAAATAAATCAGCAAGCTCTTGACACAAGGAACACAAGTCTCCAGTGTGTTCAGGTGCTACCTTTTACATGCAGAATATCATTTATTACACTGGACATGGGGTTTATGCTTCAGCAAATCGTTAACAGCACAGCACATTAATCAGATTCACCAGAAAAAGTATTTCACATTTGCTAGTGGTAACATTTAGTGCTGCAGAGCTTTTAAGTTATATAGTACTGTGATAATATAAAAATAAAACATGCTTAAAATCAAATGCCTCACCACTGCTATTAAGCTGGACATTGAAAAATAATTTTAGTTATCCACAGTAATATCTCATCACACCTTCTTTAGTCTTTTTTTCCACATTTCCTTTCTCCTTCTTTGATATATAATGCTTTCCCTGTTCTGCAGTTCCCACCCTTCCTTAGATGTGTTTATAACCAGATATACTGAGTTATAACCTTGAGTCTGTACACACCTTACCTCATACTTGATATATATATATATATATATATATATATATATATATATATATATATATATTTTTAATATATATATATATATATATATATATATATATATATATATATATATATATATATATATATATATATTTATATATATATATATATATATATATATCAGAGAACTAAATGTGTTTGTTGAACTAAATAACACTTGAGAGCAGGTAACCAAATGTCACTTAACTTGCAACTCTAATTCTCTGAAGTAAAATTATGGGTACATCTTTCTTGATATTACCAGGAAGTCTGATACACAAAGCTGTCTTTATAGTCAATAATAGGAATTTTTTAAGTAGTTGTGTACCCAATCAATCTTTAAATGTAATTACTCTGAATCTGATAACGTGCAACCTGCATTGCCAGTGCTGCCCGTTATGTCATGGCCTGACATGATATTGCCAAGTTCTGATTTTCAGTGGACTACCGGTGGACTCAAAGAGCTCAACTGAAGCTGCTTTAGCTGCCTCAATTTTTTCATCTTTGTCAGTCTCACTTCATCTTGATGCTTATTTAATGCCAGTTCTATCACTTCATTGGTACTGACATGTAGACTTTAATCTTTTATACATAAAACCTTTTCATTTTAAACTTTTGGCTTACAGATGTAAAAATGGCTGTGCAGTCATTAGTAGCATTTGTGCAAGAGACCAAAGTGGTGGATTATATTGGGAATCTTGCACTGATATGAAAGAAAGGATCAATGAAAAACGAAATCAAACTGCATTTTTGCAAAATATTTACCCACAAGATGGAGTAGTTACAGAAATGCAGTAAATTATGTTGTGTTACATCATTAGAGCAATGAGAACCAGAAGGGTGTGTTCTGTAGGAAATATACCAGATTTTTGCCCACAGCAGTAGCTGACAAGTACCTGATTTGCATGGCCTCTGTTTATTCATGGTCTTCCAGGTCTTTACAGACACTGTTATTAATGGAGCACTGTTTTGTTTCCTTGAATATCTTGTGACACCTAGAGATATGCTGTGATCTTGCTTTACACACACACAAACACACACACACACACACACACACACACACACACACACACACACACACACACACACACACACACACATATTCCAATTATATTATCAAAAACAAAGAAGACCAAAATTCACAAGATTGAGACCACAATATCGCAAGTTCACAACAGCAAACGTTTACATTGCCGAAAGTTAAAAGAACGAAACACAGCTACACGTCAGACACCAGATGGAAATTCTGAATAGAGATTGCAGACAGCTACTACAGTTGAATTCATAATTTAAGATTCAAATATACATTTCTCAACATTTTTGTAGTGGGCAAGCCCCCCTGCACCCCCTGCAAATTATATATATATATATATATATATATATATATATATATATATATATATATATATATATATATATATATATATATACTAACTCCAAAACTGGACTGCAGTGGGGAAAAGGGTACATTTCTCGATCCTCACTGTACCACAATCTCCATTAGCAAGCATTGAAAAAGGTACAGTCCTTAAGAGTGTTTAAATTTAGTACCTATTTTTTGTCTCTGTCCGCGAACTCTATTCAGACATTCTGGATGGTGTCTGACATGCGCAGTTGTGTTTTGTTCTTTCAACTTTCTGCAATATAAACTTTCGCTGTTGTGAACTTGCGATGCTGTGGTCTCAATCTTGTGCATTTCGGTCTTCTGGGTTTTTGATAATGTAATAGGGATCCATATGTGTATATAATATATATATATATATATTTATATATATATATATATATATATATATATATATATATATATATATATATATATATATAGATAGATAGATAAGTGCCCTATAGTTACTGTTTGCTTGTTTACCATGTTTGTGTATGTCTTACAAGTGCTTAATCACCTACTTTTTTGTGCTGGGAGTCCCTATCAGCATATACAATGTTGTTTTGTGTTCATTTGTTAGTTCTTTACTTAGTAAACCAAACAGTTTAATACAAAGATCTCTTTGGAGCTTGTAGACTATTCTCATTTGAGATTCATTTATTCATATGTGCAGAGTGAGACATAGATAAATGGACAAGTGATGCAGTAAGGTTCCGCTCTCTGTCTATTTTGTATAGGGCATTCCTATATATGAAAGTGTC
The DNA here is from genome assembly GCF_019279795.1 of Protopterus annectens. NCBI lineage: Eukaryota > Metazoa > Chordata > Ceratodontiformes > Protopteridae > Protopterus > Protopterus annectens. The sequence continues at coordinate 764,377,690 of NC_056731.1, read as the reverse complement.
ACGAGGGTTTGCTGGGTGCTAGGAGGTTGTCCTGAGTTATATTGCTTAAGGGAAGCACTTTCACCTTTAGTAATGCTAGATTCATCTCAAATTGTGTTATTTTAATTAAGGGCATCTGTGGGTGAAACCCCTACAAAAAATTTTGGGAGATTGGAATCTTGTGGTTTTGAGCAGTTAAGTGTTTGGGTTTGAAACAATGTTTTTTTTTTATGTTTTATGACTCCGGTACCGTGTATAGCGTTAAACATATTCAGTAAAGCAGGTGTAAAAAGTAGAGTTTTGTGAAGAACCCACAGCTGTGCAGTGTAATCTCACTGACTGTGTAATGTACTTGGTATCACTAAAAGAAGTGTAACCCTTTCAGAAAATGAGAAACATTAATTTGTATACATTTTCATGAGCCTTTGCATCAGCATACTGAAACAGATACAATTGTCAGGTTTATAAATGCATTTCCAACTTTAAAAAAGATGAAAAGAGTGCCTTTCCCCTGACCACTACGACTGCAGGGTACAGGAGTGTAAATATTATTTGACAGAGGTTAGGTTCACTATCATCATGCATTCTTAGGAAGTATATGAAGAAAGCAGCCTTTTTGTTACTGTTGTAGTTGTGTGTGTCTTCACTGACTTCAGCCATAACAAGCACAGATTAGTATTTCATGGTAAAAGCATTAATTATGTAACTGAATTCATTTTACACATTTTACAATGTAACCGAAGCATTTTTGTGTTGTTTACCACTGCCAGTTTAACCATCGTCCTTATTTTATAGGTGCCTGCTGTCCAGTATGTGCTGGTATGCTTAAAATTTTATACAGTGAGGAACAGCTAGACGTTTTCTCCAAGGTAATTTTTTTCTTTTGAAGACCAATGGTACATGTTTTAGTAAATTGTTTCACATCAGCTTCAAAAGACAATTTTCATCTTGAAAAAAGACATAATCTCAGTAATGTGGCAAAATGTTATTTATTTATTTCCATCTACGAGTGTGTAATGTTCTGGTACTCCATCTGAGATTAGTTTCTCTGCCTTGTGCCCACTAAGTGTTGGGATAGATTCTGGTAGTGAGGGAATGCATGAATCAATGACTACCTCTGTATGTAATAGACTGGATATATGCAAATAACCCCTTAGGGACATTAAGTTTTTCAGCTCCATGGCTTTTGAATGCCCAATGTCTCTTTACCTTTTAAGTCTTTATGGATACATTTAGGCCAATCAATTGCATATATCCAGGAAGAAACAGTGACTCTGCAATGCTTAATCTGAGTTGCCTAAAGAAATGTCTGTTCTTTCAAACAAAATACATTAATGAATTCATGTGCTTGAAAACACAGTTGATGCAAGAATTGCACTATTGTGCTTGCTCCTGTGCTTTAGAGGTGATAAAGCCCTGACTACAGTTCAGGTGTCTCACTTTCAGTTAGGAGCTCAGGCAGCAAGTGAGATGGGCATGCCATCCTGGTTAGGAGGATGCGTGTACTTAGGCAAATCTTACTGCTGATCCTTGATGGAGGCCAAGAATGCCCTTGGGGGAGTATTATGTTTAGGTGATAGGGCTGTGGCTGAGTTGCAGTAAAGGTGAGATGATATGTTACCAAGTCCACTGCATGCCCTTCCCTGGGTTGTGATGGGTGTGCACAGGGGGTGAGAAAACAGAAGCAGAAAACACTCCTCATCAGCATTGTGATTCTGCCTTCGTCTCCTCTACAGTCTGTGACATGAGCTGGTGATAGTCCAGCAGAGGTTAATAAAGTTGAGTAGACCTAGTGAATGAGCCTGTGGAAGTAGCTGATGGTCAGCTGTGAGAAGTGAAAGATATTGCAGGGAAAAAATAAAAAAGAATTGCACACTTGCTCAAAAAAAAAAAAAGTCCTCCATGTGTACCAAATACCCTGCATAAAAGGGGAAACATCAGCTTCTTCTTAATCAGTATCCACTTCCTACTTGTTTACTATTAAAATTACCTTATGTCTTCCCAGTACATTCTTGAATTCTGTTTTCCTCAGGAAGACCATGTCTTGCATCTAGATCCACTCCCACTCTGAAAAAAAATCCTCTTACCTACCCTTCCTGACCATACCTTCAAAATATGCTCTTTCTTCTTACAAAGTATCTCTTCTGAAGGATACTACCCTCTTGAACTTTAAACTTTAATTCTCTTAAAAATACTTAAATCTCTTTGCTATGTCCCCTTATTCACACATCTCTTCATGGTTATACAGTTTGTCTTTCTTTTTCTTCATATTTCAACTCTTGTTGACCTTACACTATCTTGCTTTTTTGCAGAGGGAAGGTCTCTAGAAATGTACACAGGGTAGTATATGTAGTTACACCTGCTGGCTGTATAGAGGAAGTAAATCTTTCCTTTTTCTGTTGGTCATGTATTTACTTATGCATCCCAGACTCCTAGCTTTCCTTAATGTCTTCTTAGATTGACTACCCACTTTATATGATCAGCTCTAAGTATACCAAGGCCATTGTCCTTTATTGTTATTCTTAGTATCTCATCTCCCTTATGTTGTCTTCTCTTAATTTTGGTTATCCAGATGCACTTTTGAGTATAAAATGCCATACATTTGGCATTTCTCTGATTCTGTAAAATTTTCTTTGCATCCTGTCTACTCTACCTTCTCTTTGGGACATGTTGCAGATCTTTGCATCTTCAGTAAAGGTGACTACTTTTTCTATAATCTTTCTGCAGTGCAACTTAAACATTGAAGTAAATATTCCCCTTGACTTTTGTCAGTGGCAGAACATTTTTGGATTTCATATAATTAACTTCTAACTTTGTCCCTTGGGTCCACTCCAATTTTAACTGATTTGCTTAGAGTATTGTCTTTGACATGATGCCAGATGCATTTCTACAATGCAAGTGGGTCACATCCCTAGCGTTTCTCTTGTTTATTACTTTGGAGAACTTGACAGTGAAATCTAAAGTATGCAAGCATTTACGTACTGAGATGTATATGATGTCATTTTAAACCCATGCAGAACATTTGATGTAGGAAAAATTGGTTTGCACATGGAACTGTTTCATTTATGTTTACACTTTGATAACCAGGTTGGTCACTGTCATGTTAAGTATATTTACAGGGGAGAAGTGGGAAGAAAACTCCACTTACAACACCCATTCACTTTCTGATAAATCTTGATGCATTACAAAATATATATCAGTGAGAAACAAATATGGGCTTTTAATGAAATTACACATAAGCATATGTTCTTGCAATATACAATATACAAACAGAAAAATAAATGAAAGAGAATTTCTGGCTGAGGTACGAAACTTGCCATCATGATCAGTTAAATGCAATAGATTCAGGGTGTTAGGCAACCATTCAAGCTGCTGAAAGCTGAGTTGGTGAAGATAGTTACCTGAAGTTGGTAATCTTTTTCCCTTTTCTCCCTCATACCTTTGGGCACTCCCTTGTACCATTGTTGGTATTTTCTGTTAATTAATTTGCTGACATGGCAGATAAAAAAGAAGGTAGTCCGGGGTTTAAGTGGTGTTCTGATTGGGACACAAACTGCCTACTTCTGATGCCACATTCTTTGTGTGTTTATTTTTTGGGAGCTTCTCATTTATCTGTTGAACCGCCCTGTACTATTTGTGAGAACTTTTCTAATAGAACATTGTTGGAAAGGAAAAACAAGCTGATACTGAAGGGACTTCTAAAATCTCCCTTTTCAGAGGCTATTTCTGGGTCGGAGGTCTCAACCCCTCCTAGAGCCCATAAGAAAATGGATGTTCCAACTAAGGCTAAATCTTTGCCTTCGTTCCCGGCTGGGGACTCCCGCCAACCAAAACCTAAAAAGGCTAAAGTTTTGGCTCCGGAGCTCTCTCAGTCAGCCCCAGTCCTTTCAGTGCCTAAACCTTTGGCACCAAGGCCTTCGACTCCATTAGTGATTTCGGCTTTGTCTTCTCCTGCAGCCTTCTATATATCGGCACCGAGGGGCTCCTCGGTTCAGACCATTACCACTGTATCAGCACCGACCATTCAGTTGGCACAGACCTTGACCATGTCAGTTCTGAGATCTTTCTCGGAACCGACGCCTTTATTGTTGAATCCAGTTTTGTCGGTTCGAGCTTCAGCACCAACAACCACTTCAGCACCGATCCCTGTGTCGGTTTCAGCCTCGGCACCGACAACCACTTCGGCACCGATCCCTGTATTGGTGCAGACAATGACCTTGGTACCAATGACTTCTTCGGTGCAGACAACAGTAGTCCAGTCTTTCTTGGCATTGTTGTCCTCGGTGTGGTCAGATGAGATGGGCACCAAGTCTGCCTCTTCTGTGGACAGGCCTTTTTCTCCCTCAGTCTCTGTGAGGTCCACTAGAAGCCTTTCCGAACACAATGTGTTGCATCTTGTGGCCCAGGTACTCTTGGCCAGAGGTATCCCACCCCTCAGGAACTATCCTTCCTTGGGAGGTGATCACCCATCTCCAAAGACCCCTTCCTATTCTCCTCCTTCATTGCCTTTGAAGTCCATGGATATAGCACAGTCTTCCCCTTCTGCAGTTCCCTTTATGGATCTCACTAAGGAACCGCAGTTGCCTTCATGGCAGGAAAGTTTTGCTACAACCCAGGATGTCAGCTGTGACACTTATAGCTTGCTGCTCCACAGCCATCCAGGGACTCCGGGTCAGCAGGCTGAGCCACTTAGGGGAGGGGTGACCCCTGTCCTAGACATACACTCCTCTTTGGGTGGACCAGCCTTCCAACTGATGGAGAAGGCTTTCGCTGCTGCTGGTGATACCGGACTGTCTATACCTCCGCCCTAATCTGGTACACTGATTTCACAAGTTGCATCTAGTGGACACTGGGTGCAAGGGCCGCAGGACATATTCCCTCAGGAATCCCCCTTTCCATTGTCTTCTCCAGCTTCTCCTGCTGAGGAGGTCCACCGGAAAAGTTCGTGTAAGAGGAAGCACATGGACTCCACAGAGGAGTCCCTCACCGAAGACACAGACTTCGATGAGGGGGAAGGATCCCCTTGGTCACCCTCTGAGGTATCCTTTGGTGATATCCTCGAAATCCTGAAACAGAGAGGTGACTGGCAGTTCCCTAATCTGACCACTGAGGAATCTATGTTCTTGCAGGCCTTTCGCACCCGGCCCCCTACCTCCTTGGTTACTCCACCTGCCGATGAAATTGTCCGGCTCATTGTGCAGTGTGCTTGGAAGGCTCCTGATACTGGTGAAGCTATTCCCCGGATGCCAGATAATATCTTGTCCCCTCCTGCTTCAGATCCCCATTGGTCCAAAGGTCTTCCTGTGGATGCTTTGGTGGTGGCGGCCACAACAAAAAAGGATCTGGCAGAAGAAGAAAGCCAGACTGTCCATTCGCCTAACAGAGAGTCCTGGGCCCTGAACAGGATAGGGAAGTGCACCTTTGCTTCAGCAACCTTTGCTATCAGGTCCCAGAATTATATGGCACATTTTACCAGGCTTTAAAGGGATCTGGTTCCTGAGCTCTCTGAAACCTTGTCTGGTGCCGTGTCTGATGAGGTCCCTGACAAAGTGTCCTCTCAGCTGGCCACCATTGTGTCTATATCTAAATCCTCTATGCGACTGATATCTCACCCATCAGAAGGAGGAGCTAGAGCAGCGGGTTCAGCTGCGGTCTTGAGACGACATACCTGGATGCACTTGTGCAACTTCGCGGAACCCTTTAATTCTTCTTTTCTTAATGCCCCCATTGAGGCCCCCTTGTTGTTTAGGCCCAAAGTTAAAAGCACACTTGCCAGATGTGAACAGGACAGTAAGACCCTTTCTGCCGTAGGTGTCTGTTATTCTTTCTCTCAATGTGCTTTCTCCCAAAATCAAAAGAGTGGGAAGATATGGTTCAAGAAATCTCAGGGTCCTTTCCGTGACACACAAGCCAAGTTCTCCCCCAGAGGCAGAGGGGGACACTCACAGGGAATTTTCTCCTTTTGGGGCAGAGGGGGGTCCACATAAATAGGGTTCCAGGGATTCTTTCTCTCGTCAATCCTACCAGCGCTCCTGAAGAGCATCCCAACTCCTTTCCTCTGGAGGTGGTTGGGGGACATTTCTCCTTGTACCCTTCTGCCTGGCTAACCATCACCACCGATTCCTGGGGACAAAGGATTATAGAAAAACAAAATAAGAAACCACACAGTAGCACAGAATGAAATGATAAAGCGCTTTTTGTTTATTCCAATAAACAAACTTCTTCACATCAAGAAAAACAAAAAGTCACAGCTTAAATACTCTCTGGGCTAATACTTACAAAGTCAATTAACTACTTAAAGTGAAAGCTGACTTACAAGACACGCCCTATTTGCAAACACAACTAGACTAAAAACTGCTTTTAAAGTAAAAGCTAAAAATCCAAATAGTCAGACTAAAAGTACAACTAGCGTTGTCTATACAAAATGTGTAAATTATTATTTCTTTGCCTCACTAGCTTAGTAGTAGGCTAGATTTACACATTTTTTATAGACAACGCTAGTTGTACTTTGTAAGTATTAGCCCAGAGAGTATTTAAGCTGTGACTTTTTGTTTTTCTTGATCTGAAGAAGTTTGTTTATTGGAATAAACGAAAAGTGCTTTATCATTTCATTCTGTGCTACTGTGTGGTTTCTTCTCTATTTTGTTTTTCAGTAGTCTGTTTTGCCTGTTCAGTTTACAAAGGATTATAACCAGAGGTTATCATATTCCCTTTGATCTTTGTCCTGTCCCTTCAAAAAATCTTCCCGACGTTCCACCCAGTCAAAGGGAAGAAGCAGCACTAGAGATAGAAAAGCTGCTAAGAAAGAGAGTCATCCAAATAGTCCCTCCAGACCAGATAGGATCCAGATTCTACTCAAGACTATTTTTGGTGCCAAAGAAAACTAGGGACTGGAGACCAATTTTGGATCTCAGTGTATTGAACAAGTTTGTGAGAGTACAAAACTTCCGGATGGTCACAATACAGTCTATCCTCCCGCTTTTGGAAAAAGATGATTGGATATGCTCAATAGATCTTCAAGATGCATACTACCACATAAAGGTGGACAGGCCATCAAGAAGATTTCTGCACTTCAGTGCGGGATCCAGTCACTACCAGTTCAGAGTACTGCCCTTCAGACTCTCTACATCCCCTAGAGTGTTCACAAAGTACATGGCAGTTGTCACAGCTCACTTGCGACTTCAAGGACTCCAGGTGTTTCCATACCTAGACGACTGGCTCATTTCCGCCCCCACCAGACATCTACTGGAAAAAGCCTTGGCATACTCTCTCCTCACTGCTCAAAGGCTAGGCATAACCATAAACTGGCCGAAATCCAATCTCACCCCATATCAGTCGACAGAATTCATAAGGGTTAAAGGGTTATCTTGGACACAAAAAACTGCAGAGCTGCTATCCCTGAGTACAGAATTCTAAGGATAAAGCAACAACTAATTCCAATCCTTTCAAAGGAAAAATCCACGGCTCTCTCAGTTCTACAGCTGTTGGGTTCCATGGCAGCCTCCATCACCATTGTTCCCCTGGCCAGGTTTCACATGAGGTTTCTACAATAGCTACTGCTCACCCAATGGTATCCTTTTCAGCATCCTCTTTCAACCATGATTCGAGTAACCCACAGATGCAAACAGGATTTAAATTGGTGGATGACACACAATCTCACACAATGGTCTCGCCCCTTCTCACCCAGCAACCCAAGGCCACAGTGGCCACAGACGCCTCCCTGATGGGGTGGGGTGGGGGGGCTATGTCAGGGACAGACAGTCCAAGGCACTTGGTCCAAACTGGAGGCCCATCTGCATATAAATGTTCTAGAGCTTAGGGCAGTGCTTCTGGCGTTGCAAGCATTCCATCCCCTGCTGCCGTCTGGGACAATTGCGATTCAATCAGACAACATGGCAGTGGTCTGGTACATCAACAAGCAAGGCGGAAACAAATCTTACCCCCTTTGTCGAGAGGCCATGAGGATATGGCAATGGGCGATGGCTAACAACCATTTTCTTCTAGCAACGCACATTCCTGGGAGTTCCAACGTGATAGCAGACAGACTCAGCAGGTGCATTCTTCAACCTCATGAGTGATCCCTGAATCCCTTGATAGCGGTGGAGATCTTCCACCACTGGGGCTGTCCTTGCTGCAACCTCTTTGCATCCCTGATCAACTACAAATGCAGCAACTACTTCGCCCTGATTCCCATCCAGGACAGTCACCCAGGGATGCTCTAGTCCACATTTGGCCCTCGGGTCTTCTTTACGCATTTCCACCCTTTCCCCTCATTCCCCAGTTTCTGAAGAAAGCCCATCGGTTGAAGAGCAAGGTGATCCTCATAACACCATATTGGTCTCGACAGATTTGGTTCCCCTTCCTTTGGCCTCACCTTTTAAGATCAACCATGGATTCTCCATCCAACCCCGGAGTTGATCTCACACCCACAGAACCTGATTCATCCCAACCTGACTGAAGCTAACGGCTTGGCTACTCCAATTCCCTTGATGGCCAGGCAGAATGATCTTTCTTTACCAGTTTGTTTTTGGTCGCTATTACTTTTGCCAGACGTATTTCTGAACTTCAAGTTTTATGTATCAAGAGTCCATACTTGATTTTTCATAGAGATAGAGTGTCTCTGACAACTAATCCGTCATTTCTGCCTAAAGTGATCCCTGAAATGTCCATTAATCAAGCCATTGAATTGCCAGTTTTCTTTCCCAATCATTCAAACAGAGGAGAGTATTGCCTACATACCCTAGATATACACAGGCAAATCCATTTTTACTTAAACAGGGCTAAACCCTTTCGTAAATCTGACCAGTTATTTTTGGCCTTTTCTGGACCTAGATTAGGATCTGCTGTTGCTAAGGTCACATTAGCTAGATGGTTGAAGGACTGTGTGACCTTTATTTACACACAACGTAATATCTCGTTGCCTACTACCATTAAAGCTCATTCAACAAGGTCGGTGGCAACTTCTGCTGCCTTCCATTCCAGAGCTTCTTTACATGACATCTGTGCAGCTGCAACTTGGGCTACGGCTCATACCTTCATCAATCATTACAAATTGGATTTGGCCTCCAGGGGAAGAGCATCTTTTGGTTCTATGGTGCTCAGGAATATCTTTCTATGAGAGCCTCCCAGGAATAGAGGTAGCTGGGGACTCTGTCTCATGCGTAAGGAATGAACGAGGATTAACAATATCAGATAAAGAAGTTATGTCTTGCCATAACATTCCATCTGTATTGTTGATCCTCGTTCAGTCATTACGACCCTCCCTCCTTCCCCCTCCTGTGGTTTCTAGCAGATCTCACCATCCAGTTCTCTTAGATTATTGACCAGAGGTAGCCTCTACCTTCTTTGACTTGCAAACTCAATCTGAGGTAACAGGGAGAGGGGAATTCTGGGTAAGAGTTTTTAGCTCAAGAGTTTGTAGCTGTCGCGAGCTTGGAAGATGGCCAGCTTGGTTCTGAGGTCGGAACCGATACCCACATGTAATGACTGAACGAGGATCAACAATACAGATGGTGTTTTATCACAACTGATCCTTTTCATTCCAAACCAAAAGTACACCATACACAGTAATTTTCCAGGTGTTCATCGTGTTACCCTGCTGCAGTCATCACACTTGGGTTATCCTGTCATCAGGCAGTCCCGCAGTCGGCCTGAATTCCAAAGTCTTGGCCTGGCATCGGTTGCTGTCGCTTCTTCCCTGACGTCAGTGCATCAGGGGTATATAAGAGGCATCCAACGCCATTTTCTTCAGTCTTTCTTGCCGTGCGGTGCCCGAAGCAGAAGCAGCTCACAAGTGCCGGTCAGCCGACACCTGAGATTTTCGAATCGAATTTCAGTCCGAAGTCTTCAAAGCTAAGTACCCTGTTGGGGAACCTTTTCTTGCCTCAGTCCGATGTCAGAAAAAGTTAACAATTGCATTTCTTGTGGGAAGCAAATACCTCATAAGGACTTTCATTCTTATTGTATTCCTTGCCTGGGCGCAGACCACGACGTCACTGGTTGTCGGTTTTGTGCTAGGTTCAATAAGCGAACTATAAAGCGACGCTTTGATTTCACACGACACTACTTCTGTAGGAAATTTAATTACACTATGCCTTCGGAGCAACCGACTACCGGCGTGCATAAAAAATGCAAAGATAAACAGGCCTTTATCTTACCTCTACACAAAGGTGGTAACAATAACAATGTAACAAATTTCCGCCCTATAGCTATCCTGTCCCCTATCTCTAAAATCCTAGAAAAATGTGTCCAACTTCAACTCCTTCCATATCTCCTAGATAATCACCTCATAACTCCCACACAACACGGATTCAGACCAAATCATAGCACCATGACAGCCCTCCTCTCCTTCCTTGAACTTGTAAATAAAGCTCGTGATTCTGGCCAATTTGTCTCTACCCTGCTACTTGACCTCTCCAAAGCCTTTGATACTATATCACACAGCCTGCTTTTAGCTAAACTCTCTGAACTTAATCTATCTCCTCCTCCTTGAGTTGGTTCTCTAGCTACTTAACCAACAGAAATCAAGCAGTAAAATGGAAGAAAGCCACCTCCCCATTCCTTAGTACCCCTACAGGAGTTCCTCAAGGCTCCATACTGGGTCCCCTTCTATTTAATATGTTTATAAACAATTTCCACAAATCTATCCCATTCTCAAACATCATCCAATATGCAGATGATTCAACTATCATCTGTTCTGCCACTTCTATCGCTATACTTCAAAACTAACTCAAGATGCCTTCTCTACCACAGAGCAATGGATGTTAAGTAACCATCTAGCTCTTAATGCTTCCAAGACCAAACTAATGATATTTACTCCTTCTAAACTTACTCCTTTTGATATGAACACATTCTCAATCACTACTCAAAATAGCTCACCTCTAGAAATAGTGTCAGAGACTAAGTTACTTGGGGTCCAAATTGATAACCAACTTAAATTTAACTCTCACCTACAACTAAATATCAAAACCCATCAGAAACTAGGCATGCTTTACAGACAGAATCCCTACCTCACACCTGCCACTAAAATTACTCTCTCCACTTGCTTCCTTATCCCCTCCCTTCTCTATGGTGCCCCACTCCTAACAAATCTTCAGTCCTCTTTAAAAAAACAGCTCTCCTGTTGCTGCAACAAAATCGCAAAATTTGCCACCAGCCATAGGTCCTCCACCCATCATTGTTCCTCCCTCCAGAAACTACAATGGCTAGAACTTCCCAATCAACTAACTTACATTCAACTAACTCTAGCCCATAAGCTTATTCTCAACCCCTCCGTCTGTCCATCCCTTTCATCTGCCTTTAAAATGCACCTACCCAACAGAGTATTAAGGTCAAACAATCAAAACCTACTAGAAGTGCATAAACCTACTCACCCCCCAGGCAGAAACCTTCTATCCTTCAGCCTAGCTCGCCATTGGAACTCCCTACCACCTTCCATCCGCACCACCTCCAACCACTCTACTTTCAAAAAATCTCTTCATTCACATCTAGCATCACAGTGGGAATGCTCTTGCTCCCACCCTACATAACTAACTCTGTCCTCTTACCTCCCCTTCTCCTTCCTGCTAACTTCCCTACTATACCTTTCCTCTCTCCTCCCCTTCTCCTTCCTGCTAACTTCACTACTATACCTTAGAATTTCATAAAATCTACTAGACAGGCCCTTAAGTCTACTTCCCCCACTATGCAATGTCCTTTAGCATCACATTGTACAATTCCTTAGTTAGTATGATTCCTCTCAAAGCTGTATTCATTGCTATATCTGTTGTACTATTGTTGTATATTCTTCTCAATCTGTATTAATTGTTATTTTTTGCGCATAATTTGTTTTAAAAAAAAAAAAAAAAAAAAGTTTTTTTTTTGCTTCCTTATTTTGTATAACTTTCATTACTACCTGCTGTACCTATATTGTTCTGTTACATGTATCTTTTTGCTTTTTGGAGCTTTTCTCCCCAGGACTCCATTGAAAACGGGTTCTTTATGGCCCAATGGACTATCCTGGTAAACCAACTGCAATAAATAAAATAAATAAATAAATAAAGACAGGCAGCCTAGATCCAAGCCAGACTCTGAGGCCTCGGCTGGGCTGGTTGCCAGATCTCCGGATTTCAGTGAGGCGCCTACGCAGCCCCTGACGACTGCAGAATTGGAACCCCAGACCGCTTCGGATTCTCAAACAAGAGAGTTCTAGGCTGACACAGCCATTTTCTTTAGGCTCTACCAACAACATTGCAGAAGGAGAAGCCGGTGCTGCAGAAACACCTTCGGTTACAGAAGGTGTCTTCAGACTGACTACTCTCACCATAAAATCTTATGCTAAGCTTAAGACTCCTTTAAAACCAAAAAAGACTGCACATCAGTCTCCAGTTCAAGGCCCCATGCCTAAGAAATAGATGCTTAAAATGGCTGAAGATTTGATTTCTTTAATCAGGGGTTCCCAACCCCCCCCCCCCAGACAAAAGGCCTAGACAAGAGGAGGATTATGCCTCCTCTGATCAAGTGTCTATTTCCTCAGATTCCTCTGAGGAACAGGATTACTCCTTTCCCCCTTATGAAGATTCTGATGCTGAAGATTCCATTCCCTCAGCTTCTCCCCCTGAAGACTATTCCTTTGGGGAAACCTTACATACCATGAGGGAACATTTCCACTGGGAAGGTCAGGACTACTCTGACTCAAAGAAAAGGTTCCGAGAGTTTATTTTACTCCCCCAGCATAGACCACTTGCTATCCCTCCAGTTTTAGACATTGTAGATGATGTTTACTTAGAATCTAGTCTAAATCCAGATTCTCTGCCTCCTGCTCCAGCCAAACCAGATAGATATTATAGAGTGCCTGACTCACACAAATTCCTTTACAAAAGCCCTGTTGCTGACCCAGAGACAATCTCCCAGGGTCCCAAAGGGGCTAAGGCTTCTATGGCTAAAAATCCTGTACCCTCTGAAAGGGACTCCAGAGCACTAGATAGGTGGGGGAAGAAGGTTTACACCTCAGCTACTCTAGCTATGAGAGCACTAAATTGTCAATTTCACATGCTGAAATACCAGCAATTCCTAATGTCTCAAATAAAACAAAAGATGAGCATGCATCCTCAACAGTCTGAATTCAAAGAAATGCAGGATCTGTTGCATGCAGCTGAACAGGTGGGCAAACATACTTTACAATGTGGATTTGATTCCTTGGAAGCTTCCTGTAGAGCAGCTGTTACTGGGTCTGTTATACGTAGACATGCTTCGTTAAAGGAACAAACTCTGCCTGATCATGTTAAAGCAAAGTTACTAGATGCACCCTTACAGCAGGATGTCTTATTTGGGGTTAAAGCAGAAGAGGTTTTAAAGAAAATGGAGGATAAAGCAAAATCTATGCAGACGGTCAAATATTTCTTAAAGGTACAACCCTCATGTATCAGCAGAAATTGGCCAGCAAAAAATTGGTCCTTTCCAGCTTCTGACAGACCACAGAGGGGTAAATACAGACACTCAAGGGGCAGAGAGGACAAGCACAAATCCCTTACAAACCTCACCAATGGGGCACTGCAACACAGAAGGGAGGAGAAGACAGGCCCCAAACTACTAGAAGACAAACACAATGACTTAAACCTCAAACTGCCAAGCAAAATTCTCTTGGCAGCTCCCTTGGGAGGAAAATTAGCATTTTTTATAGACAACTGGTACATCGTCATAAAGGACAAATGGGTCCTAGACATTATCTCACAAGGATACAGATTCCATTTCCACACCTTGCCAAGGATAAAAGGAATGCCAAACTTGCCACAAAATCAATGGGCAGAGGCACAAAAACAAATTACAGCTCTCATGGACATGAGAGCCATTCAACTGGTACTTACACAGGAGCAAGGCCAAGGATTTTACTCAAGGCTTTTTCTAGTCCCCAGAAATGACAATGCTTGGAGACCCATTCTGGACCTTTAAATTCTAAACACCTTCTTGCAAGTACCCAAATTCAAGATGCTAACACTACAGCAGCTTCTTCCCATGTTGGGCAAGAAAGCTTGTCTAGTAACGTTGGACCTCAAGGAGGCATACCTGCATGTCCCTATCAGACAAAATTGCAGAAGATACCTCAGTTTCATTGCAGGTTCAACCCATTACCAATTCTCTGCACTGCCCTTTGGCTTATCTACTGCACCCAGGGTCTTCTCAAAATGCCTGGCACCAGTAATTGCATACTGCAGACAAAGAGGAAATCAAATATACCCATACCCGGACAACTGCCTCATCCAAGCAGAAAGCAAGGACATTCTCTTACAACATCTGACTTTTGTAAAACACCTACTAAGTTGCCTAGGGTACACAGTAAACGAAAAGAAATCAAAACTAGTGCCCTCACAAAATATGACATTCCTGGGTGCCAGCTTGAATACAATGGCCCAGATGGCTTATCTGATGCCAGACAAATAACTACAACTAACTCAATACTTCAAAATAATGGCAACAAAGACCCAACTCCCTGCAAGAAAAATTCTGCAGGCCTTGGGCTTCATGGCATCTTGCACACTACTAATACCATTTGCACAACTGCATATGAGGAAATTACAATGGTACCTTAAAAGTGTATAGACTCAACACAGACACTGCTTGGAAACAATGATACCTCTCATTCCCTGCCTTCAACAGGAGTTTCTATGGTGGTCACAGGCATGTCACCTCAACAAAGGTCAGCCTTTCACCTTACCCCCAGCCAGACAAACTATGACAACAGATGCATTGGACTATGCCTGGGGGGCACACATGGCAGGATGGTGCGTTCAAGGCATATGGACTGCAGATCAAAGGATTCTGCACATCAATCAAAAAGAAATGCTAGCTGTACAGAATGCTCTGACAGCCTTCAAGGACCTCTTACATCCAGGACAGCTTATAATAAGGACAGACAACACCACAGTAATGTGGTACATAAAGAAACAAGGGGGTACACACTCCTACCCTCTATGCAGGCAAGCAATGACCTTGTGGAACACAGCACTGGCTTACCAAGTTCAATTACAAGCCCAATTCCTGCCAGGAAAAAAGAACACATTGGCAGACGACCTAAGCAGAAACATCATGGATCCCCACGAGTGGAAACTGGATCCACAAGTATTTGCAATGATAACTCAAAAATGGGGCCGCCCAGACATAGACCTGTTTTCCAACCCCCAAAACTATCAGCTTTCAAAATTTTGCACAAGGACATTTCACCATCAAGCTTGGAAAGTGGACACACTCTCATTCAGTTGGAAAATGCTGACAGTATATGCCTTTCCTCCATTGCCCCTTCTCACAAAGGTGCTGCTGAAAGTCAGGATGGAGAGACCTCGAATGATACTCATTGCCCCGGACTGGCCACGCCAACACTGGTACACACTACTAAGGAACATGGCTCAGGGCCCACCATGGATTTTACCACAAACTCCTCATCTACTCACACAGCAAGGCAGTCAGATTCTACACAGCCAGCTCAAAACCTTAAATTTGGCTGCATGGCACATCACCTAAGCAACCAGCCAGCCCCTCTTTCACAAGTTGTTATGGATGTCATTCTAGAGGCCAGGAGGCCCAGCACCAGGAAAGCCTACTCAGACAAATGGAAAAGATTTTGTGCCTGGAACCAAGCTAAAGGCCAAAATACCCTTCAGCCGGACATACCTCAGATTCTACAATATTTAACTGAGATGTTACACAAAGGACTTTCTTTTTCATCTATTACAATCCACGCCTCAGCTATTTCAGCTCACTACAACACGGATCCTCCCTTATTTTCACATCCACTTCTAAGGCAGTATCTCAGAGGGGCAAAAAACATTAGGCCTCCTAGGAGAGCGCCAACACCAACTTGGGACCTAAATTTTGTTCTGGAAAAACTTACGCTGCCACCTTTTGAGCCAGCTTTCTCAGCAGACTTACAGTTTATATCATGGAAAACTGCCCTGCTGCTAGCAATTACTTCAGCCAGAAGAGTCTCAGAGCTACAGGCACTAATGGCAGTAGAGTCTTTCCTCATTTTTCATCAAGACAGAGTTTCTCTATGAACTAACCCCTCCTTTATGCCAAAGGTGGTATCCAGTGTGGCTCTAAATCAAACCATCCACTTACCCACCTTCTTTCCAAATCCACAGAACAAAGGAGAAAGACTCCTGCATTCCTTGGACATTCACAGGCAACTACGTTACTACTTGGATAAAACTAAGGCTTTCAGAAAATCTGACCAACTTTTTGTATCCTATGCTACAGCATCACAAGGAATGGCTATCTCAAAACAGACCATTTCCAAATGGATAGGACATTGCATACGTTTTTACTACACCCATCATGGAAAACCAGTTCCTGCTAGTATAAGGCCCCACTCCACCAGGGCAGCAGCTACATCTACAGCCTTCCTCAGGGGGGTGCCAACCAAGGATATTCTGGAAGCTGCAACTTGGAGTTCAGTACACTCCTTCACCAAACACTATCACTTACCACTTTACTCTAAGACTAGAGCTGGCTTCGCCACTGCAGTTTTGCAGGGCCTTCTAGCCTCCTCTAACCCTATTTGACTGCACCTCCC
The DNA here is from genome assembly GCF_019279795.1 of Protopterus annectens. Lineage (NCBI taxonomy): Eukaryota > Metazoa > Chordata > Ceratodontiformes > Protopteridae > Protopterus > Protopterus annectens. Next base: position 764,361,165 of record NC_056731.1, on the reverse strand, counting down.
ATCCTTAGCTTTGGGATTCTACCCAAGTGTGATGACTGCAGCAGGGTAACACGATGAACATAGTACAGTTTTGTACCTACCATAAATGTAGATGTTCGAGTGTATACCCTGCTGCAGTCCAGGTTACCCTCCCTTCATCCCCTCTGACCTAACTAAAACCTTTCAATACCTTAAAGTCTGATACAACCTTTGTGGTGTATTTGCTTATAGCTGGAGGGATGTTTTGTTGGTGCTAAGCTTTTATTATTGGTACTATCTACTGACCATCTTTTGGGGGGCACCTGATATCTGGGGCAAGAAAAACTGAAGAAAATGGTGTCAGATGCCTCTTATATACCCCTGGCGCACTGATGTCAGGGAAGAAGCGACAGCAACCGACACCAGACCAAGACTTTGGAATTCAGGCCGACTGCGGGACCGCCTGATGACAGGATAACCCAATGACTACAGCAGGGTATACACTCGAACATATACATTTATGGTAGGTACAAAACTGTACTGTATTGTTCATGAGAATGTGTCAGACTATTTTGGAGATTGGAACATTTGTAAACAGGAAGCAAAGATAGCCAAAATGCTACTTTTGGGACACCCCTTCTTAGTAAAGGGGTTAATTTACATTCCATTTATTTATTTTAGTGCTTTTATCCCTAACTTTAATAGCTGGTTCATTACATTAATAGCTGCTGTGTTACTTCTTTTTCTACAAACTTCATAAATTATATATCAATTTATTATATAAAACCATAGGATATTAAAAAAGGACTTCTGCCATTGTATAGGCTAATTAATATTCCATAAGATAAAATTCTAATTATGTCCTATTTAGAATGTTCAGTGCCAGAGCATTTATTTCAAAGAAAATGTTACCCCATTAAATGCAGCCAGGGCAGAATTAAAAACACCACCTGACTGTAATTTAGTACTAACTCCAAGAAAGATCCAGCTAAGCTAGAGTTTTCAATGTGTAATACCTTATACCTCCTGTAATGGAGGATAATGGTATATATGCAAGTGACCCCCTTAGTGACTTACCAGTGTATCAGCTATACGGCTTCTGAATGCCTGTGACTTTCCACTATCTGCTTTTTAAATCTTTATTGGTGCAAATACTGGCCAATAAAGCTAAACCTCACTAGCTGTAGTCATGCCATGTGTTGCTCTTTTGTCATTACAGCATAAGTGGATTGTTTGGTTATATGTAGGAAACACAAAACATCCCAAATAACATCCAAACAAAGTAAAAGGTCAGACAACCCATTCAGTAAAAAAAAACTCAGAAAAGGAGACCCAACACTCTCTTACCTGGATCTTTTTTCAGAGTTTGTGTGAATGGTTTGTCTGTGTGACCTTTTAACCCATTGGTTTATATGTAATTAGTACTGCACAACAGCAGTAGCCCTTTTTGAATGCACACAGTGTGTATTAACCAAGCAATATCTATCAGCGTTTCACTGTTAGGGGTCACCATAGCAGATCACCAAAGACTGGATTAAGAGTGCAGATATTATTGTTTCATGTGCAGCTTATCAGTCTGTCAGTGTGATTTACTTTTACTCTGTGATGTCCAGATGCCTTTCCCATTTTTATCTACTACATGCTTTACAGTATGGTTGTGACTATGAAGTGTAGTTTAAGCTTTACTTCAACATAATGCAGTTTATTATTTGCATCTCTTATTGACTTTTCATTCATTTGCCAACCTTTTAGCAACTCATCCTGCAAACATTTTTGTATTTGGCCTGGTCTATATCTAAAAAGGAGCCATTGTAGTTCATTTCATCTATGTTGTTTGTTATGAACTGAGATATGTATATATATATATATATATATATATGTGTGTGTGTGTGTGTGTGTGTGTGTGTGTGTGCATGTATAAAAAATCTGACAGCATGGAAAATTAACCATATTTCTTTTCTTGACCTGTAATTTTGATAACATCGTGTGGATTTTGATATTCTTGCTGTATGTGTCACATTCTTTCTTTGTACAGTATATACAAAGTGTTACTGTATAGAATGAAAAAATAAATAAATAAAACCAACTGCCTTTCTTTCTTTTGCAGGTTACCAGTGGACAGCCTGTGACAGTGCATGACTTCCTTCAGACTATACGCCAGCATATTTCAGTGCCACAGTGTGATGTCTTTGGGTACCTGAGTATAGAATCTGAAATAGTGATTCTCATCATGCCTGTTGAGACGCATCCAAAGCCACTGCAAGTAAGTACACTGAATCCATGATACAGACCGTTACAGTACAAAAGGACCTGACCAGCTTCTCAATCTGTTGGGTAAACTGCAGATCCTGTTTAACTGGTAGTCTGCTTCTTGTCTTCTATAACAACCACATCAAGTCTGTAGCGTGCTTTGTTTATAATCCTCCATGTGTCTTATTTCATTAAATGTGAGACGCTGCTGTACAAATCTAATATCTCTACCATGGTACTTGATTCTTGAAGTATCCCTCCTTTTCTTCAGAACGTGTTTCCTTTGTTTTTATTCTTCTGAAACAGACTTCCCCCTTTTAACTTTGTTGAGTTTCTTGCAGAACTTCAACATTTAATCATCTGTTGACTATATATATATATATATATATATATATATATATATATATATATATATATATATATATATATATATATATATATATATATATATATATATATATATATATATATATATATATATATATATATATATATATATATATATATATATATATATATATATATATATATATATTTTTTTTTTTTTTTTTTCATTTGTAGTCCTTTTTGTTGTTTCAGGTATAGATAGTGTACCATTTTAAATATCCTCTGGAGTGCCTCCATATGGTCAATGTCTTTGTAGAGATTTGCTTTGTAGACCTGAACATAGTGCAGATTCAGTAGCACCATCTATATTTATGGAAGGGCAGCAACTTCTTTTCAACTATAGTTGCTTTTTCATATGCTTTTTGCAACATATCTAGCAGGTTTTACTGACTTCTCAATTGTTCCCCTACCTACAGGCTATGTAGTATGAGTATTTCAAATCCTTTTCCATTTTTTTTGTTTAACTTTTTTCATTGAGGGCTATCCCTTTCAGAAAGTTTTCTCCAAGAGCATTGCTTTGTATGTATTTTCAGCAAATAAGGTGCTCTTCTTTCAAGTTCTCTGTCCTCATACATACACACACACACACACACACACACACACACACACACACACACACACACACGGGCGCACACACACACACACACACACACACACACACACACACACATACACACACACACACACACACATTTGGCTATATTATATATATATATATATATATATATATATATATATATATATATGTGTGTGTGTGTGTGTGTGTGTGTGTGTGTGTGTGTATAAGCTTCATTTGAGTGTCAGATCTATCATCAACCCTAAGCCCTTTAAAATAACTCTGAAAGAAAGCCTCTACAAATCTTGGTCCTGCCCATCCAATGACCCTACTTAACTTAACTTTCTCTTCCTACATAATTGGATTCCTGTATGAGCATATCTAATATAACTTCCCTCTTCTATAACTTTGTATCCTATTTCTCTCACTTTCCTCTGCTGCTTCCTTATACTTTGCTAACAGTCTTCCATTGCTGCCCGAGCTTCCTGAACTTGCTGTCTGTTCACTGGCCTTTTACAGAAGGTTTTAATTTCTCCTGTATATGTTACAGGTCTTAAGGTCCTACTGCTCCTATTGCTTCAGCCACCCTGTGACTTCTATTCTTATGTTTTCTTTTTCTCTCCCATTACCGACTGCTCTCTGTTATAATATATATATTGTACTGTGCTTAGTATGTTGTCATATGCTTGCTGTCTCTGTCATTTTTGTACCTTGCACCATATATCTGTAGTATTATTTCAACTTACTGATTGTTATTATTTTTTGTCATGCCAATTACTCTTCATATTTCTTGTATTATTTGTATTATTTTGGAGCTTTTCTCCTCAGGTCTCTGCTGAAAAAGGGATGTTAAGTTGTCAATCTCGCCTTCATTCTTGCTGGATGGGTTCGGAGCCAATCCTCGGCTCCGACTCGGCACTTGCTTAGCTTGAGAACTCCTTTTACCAGCTCGAGGCAACCCTATATCCCATGATGCAAGGCGGGACTACCTCAGATCTCGCTTTGCGCTTGCGAAGAGGTCTCCTTTTTTGCCAGCTGAGGTAAGTTTGAGTTTTTCAAACAGCTTAGTCAGGGTTTATCTCCCCCTTTTCCTTTTTTATAGTGTGTAGTATTCATACAATCCACCCTATTCCCCATATAGTTAAAAACTTTTACTTTTTATAAAAAGTTTAAAATTTTCAGTTAGGCCTAGGCCTCCCTTATTAATCCCTATCTGTGTGTCTGTGTTTGTGGGATTAATTGTGTGACTGTTTTGGGGTGTGTGTGTGAGTATTTTTGTTACTCTTTTTCTTGGACGATGTCTAAGGAGGTAAAGGTCTCAGGCTTCAAGAAGTGTGACTCGTGCTGTCAGAAAATGTCTCTGACAGACGGCCACACTTCTTGTGTTTACTGCCTGGGGCCTTTACACCTGCAGGACTCCTGTGCTTTGTGTCACTCTTTTAGCCAGCGAGTCCTGCAGGAAAGGAGGAATAAATTAATCCTCCATGGCTTACTAAAGCCGGAAGGTTCACCCACTAAACCTGGGTCCAATAAGCCTTCCAAGCCATCTAAGGGTCAGGCTACAGCTTCCAAGCCTTCCCCGGTGGCTCCGACTCCTTCGGAGTTGAGATCGGCTCCGGCCGGAGCCGATCTTTCTTCTTCTCAGGTAGGGTCGGTTCCGATCGGTTCCGACACCCAATCTGCTATTGCCTTGTCGGCTCCGGCTGGAGCTGACATATTATCCAGTATCGGAGCCGAGAAGCCTTCGGCTCCATCTGGAACCCAGAGGACGTCGGCTCCGATGACTTCATCCAAGAAGAGATCTCGGTCCCCTTCTTTGGAATCTATCCACTGCCCGGGTCTCCTCTTTTGTCGGAGCGGAGTCATCGGAACCAATCTTCGAGATCTTCCAGGCTGTCTGACCACGATTTAGAGAGGGTGGTAAGCAGGCTGTTGAAGTCGCAGGCACTGGCCCAAATGCTCCATAGCCCGTCTCAGCAGACTTCGCTATTGCTTCACCCTTGAACTTCCTCCTCCGACTCCCCACCAGAGTTCGGAGCCGAGCTTCGGGACAGCGACTGTGTCGGCGCGGAGCTGATACATCCTTTTCGGCTCCGCCTTCGGCCCGATCTCCTCCTTGAGACCTTCCTTGGAGGAATCCGGTCGTCGAGTTTCCCTTGTCGGCTCCGAGGGGGCTAGTGGCATCGGACCCTTGTCCGACCCCGCTCTCCCTCTCGGGGCTTCGGCTTTGGTAAGCTCGGCACCGACATCGGCCTCGGAGCCTTCCCTCTCAGTGGAGCCGGGAATTCCTATTTCCTCGGAACGGGAATATTCCGGCCTCCCAGGGAGGGGAGCCTTTGAGGTGATGAGGAGTGTCCTGGCACCTGAGCCAGGTCAACGGTCCATCCCTCTAGCTCCTCCCTCTTCGGTGCCTGTAGACGCCTCTTGCAAACCTCTTGCTCTCAGGCCCAGGGATCCATCGCCCCAGGTTTCCCCACTGGGAATATCTTCCTCTTCCGAGGTTTCTCCTGACCCTGCAGGGGAACCCCCTCGGAAGAGGACGTGTAAGAGGAAACACACAGACTCCCCTGAGTCTACTACATCTGATACCGACTTAGATGAGTCGGAGGGTTCCCCACGATCCCCCTCTGAGGATGTCTCCTTTTCAGACATCCTTGAGCTCCTCAAACAGAGGGGGAATTGGCCCTCCATTGACCCCTCCGAGGATGAGTCGGTATACCTGGAGGCTTTTGGATCCCGACCCTCCACCTCCTGGGTGTCTCCGCCTTTTGACCCACTTATGCAGGTAGTGGCTCGGAAGGCATGGGCAGCTCCAGATTCTGTGGAACCTGTCCCCAGGAGACCATCCAAATTTATTACGGCCCCTACAGACAAGCAGTTTCTTTCCAAGGGTGTCTGTGGATGCTATGGTGGCGGCGGCCACCAAGAAGGAACTTGCGGATCCTTCAGTACCTGTCCATCCTCCTAACAAAGATTATAGGACCATGGACAGGTATGGAAAGCGGATGTTTTCTTCAGCGACCTTTGCTATGCGTTCGCTGAACTACCTTTGTCACTTCACCAGGCTTCAAAGAGATATTCTCAAGGAACTAGGTGAAGTGGTCCAGGATCCTTCTGCTGCTGGGGCTCAAGAAAAGATTGCCTCACAGCTAGCAATCCTGAATTCCTTATCCAACTCCTCCATGCGGCTCATATCCTATGCAGCCGATGGAGCGAGCAGGGCCGCAGGCACAGGAGTGGCTCTTAGACGTCAAGCCTGGATGTGGCTTTGTAATTTTGCGGACCCCTTTAAGGCGTCCTTCACCAATACCCCCTTTGACGGTTCGGCTTTGTTCAGACCTCAGGTGAAGGAAACCTTGACCAGGTGTGAGCAGGACGGCAAAACTCTTTCTGCCGTTGGAGTCCATTTTTCCACCCCTTCTAGACCCTATCCCAGGGGTCAGAAGGGAGGGAAGATGTGGTTATGCAAAGCCCAAGGAGCTGCGCCGGACACACGTGGTCAGTTTACCCCCAGAGGCAGAGGGGGTAACAATAATAGACGCCGCCCTAGGGGCAGAGGGAGTCCTCAGAACCAGGGCAACAGGGAGTCTCTTCCTGAGAAGCCCTTTCAGCACCCCTGAGGTGTTGCCCGACTGTCCACCCTTGGAGGGAGTCGGGGGAAGGATTTCGCTGTACCCAGTAGCCTGGCGTTCCCTTTCACAAGATTTGTGGGTACAGTCGATCATATCCGAGGGTTACAAAATCCCCTTCGAAAGGTATCCCGTACCTCATCAATCCCTTCCAGACATCTCACCCGGTCAAAGGGATTTGGCAGAACAGGAGGTTTCAAAGCTCCTAGAAAAAAGAGCCGTCCAGACTGTTCCGGCAGACCAAGTAGGATCCGGCGTCTACTCGAGATTCTTTTTGGTCCCCAAAAGGACGGGAGATTGGAGACCAATATTAGACCTGAGCAGTCTAAACAGATTTGTCAAGAAGGCAAGATTCCGGATGGTCACGCTTCAGTCCATTCTGCCCTTTCTGGGCAAGGACAACTGGATGTGCTCGATAGACCTTCAGGACGCTACTATCACATAAAGATTCACAGGCTCCAGAAGGTTTCTCCGCTTCGCTAGGGACCAGTCATTATCAATTCAGAGCCCTGCCCTTTGGCCTCACTTCAGCCCCCAGAGTGTTTACCAAATGCATGGCAGTGGTCACAGCTCATCTGAGACGTCAAGGATTCCAGGTGTTTCCTTATTTAGACGACTGGCTCCTCTCCGCCACCACCAGGTGTCAGCTTCTTCAGACCAGAGACTACACTCTGCAGCTATGCAAGAGTTTGGGAATTTCAGTGAATTTGAAAAATCTTCTCTGCGGCCTTGCCAATCTATCACCTTTATAGGCGCAGAATTAAACACCGTCAAAATGTTAGCCAGACTAACAGATCAGAGAATTCTGGACATCCAAAAATACGTTCGGATTTTATTGCAGAGCAGCAAAGTCAAAGTCAGATTGATACTAAAGGTTCTAGGTCTTATGGCTGCGGCCATTGTTCTTCTACCACTGGCTCGCTTCCACATGCGTCTTCTGCAGTGGATGTTATTCACTCAGTGGTCGTTCCACAGTCTTCCGATGAGTCACGAAATTTTAGTCACACAATCGTGCAGGACTCATCTGAACTGGTGGATATCTTCCCCTCTTCTTCATCAGGGCCGACCATTTGTTCCCCCTCCTCCGGTTGCCACAGTTACTACGGATGCCTCTCTGATCGGGTGGGGGGGGCATTATCAGGGCAGGATGGTCCACGGGACGCGGCAACCCATAGAATACCATCTGCACATAAATGTCCTGGAGATGAGAGCGGTGCTTTTAACGTTGCAAGCCCTCAACGACTTTCTTCCCACGGGGACTATTGCAGTGCAAACGGACAACATGTCCGTGGTCTGGTACATCAACAAGCAGGGCGGGACCAGGTCCTATCCGTTGTGTCGAGAAGCTCTCAGACTTTGGCAATGGGCAATCTCCTCTCATCGGTTTCTGATAGCAACGCACATCCCGGCAGGTCCAACCTCTTGGCGGACAGGCTGAGCAGATCCATTCTCATGCCTCACGAGTGGTCTCTCAATCAATCTATAGTGGACCAGATTTTTCTGAAGTGGGGCACACCTTGTTGCGATCTTTTTGCCACACCCCAAAACAACAAGTGCCCCGACTTTTTCACCCTCTTTCCCCTACCAGGCCAACCCCTGAGAGACTCTCTAACCCAGGATTGGCCCCGGGGACTTCTGTACGCTTTTCCTCCTTTTCCCTTGATTCCACAAGTCATTCAGAAAGCCACCATTTTGAGGGCCAAGTTGATTCTCATTGCCACTTACTGGCCTCGACAAATTTGGTTTCCGTCTCTGCATCGTCGCCTCCTGGTGCAGCCCTGGCATCTGGACCCAGTTCCGGATCTTTTGATCCACCAGTCGGGTCAACAGCACCGGGCCATTCATTCTCTCAACCTCACTGCTTGGTTGCTCCACTTCCTTCCCTAGCCAGGCTTCCTATGATCTCTGATCCGGTCAGAGATATCTTAGTGGCTTCTTTGAAGTCGTCCACCAGAACCGTTTATGCTAGCAAGTGGCGACGTTTTTCCATTTGGGCAAATTCCAGAAATATTGATCCCTTTACTGCTCCTGTGCATTCTGTTTTAGATTTCCTGGCTGAAGTTTTTCAGTCAGGATCTCCTTCATCTACAGTAAAAGTTCAACTGGCTGCTATTTCCAAGTATCATGTTGGCTTGCAAGATCATAACATTATGCCACATAGACTATGCAAGGCCTTTCTGAGAGGAGTGTTTCTCCTGAAGCCGCCAATAAAACATCCTCCTCCACAATGGGATCTGAATTTAATGTTAGCATCCTTAATGTTACCACCCTTCGAACCGTCTGCTTCATGTTCATTGAAATTATTGACCTGGAAAACTATATTTTTACTGGCTGTCACTTCAGCAAGAAGGGTTTCCGAGATTCAAGCTCTCTGCATCCGTTCCCCTTACTTGGTCTTTCACAAGGACAGGGTATCCTTGAGAACAAATCCGTCCTTTCTTCCCAAAGTTGTTTCTCAAACTAATATTAATCAATCTATCGATTTACCAGTCTTTTTCCCTAATTATTCTGACAAAGCGGAGCAAAAGCTTCATTTTTGGATGTCCATCGTCAGCTCAGGTACTATTTGCATAGAACTAAACAATTCAGGAAATCAGACCAATTATTTGTCTCCTATGCAGAAAACAGGAAAGGTCTTCTGGTATCAAAAGTGACCTTATCCAGATGGTTGTCTTCCACCATTTCTTACGTGTATTCGCTCAGAGGCAAGCAACTACCTTCTAAACCGAAAGCACACTCAACCAGGAGTCTATCCACTTCTGCAGCTTTTCAGGATAGACTACCCATTGATACCATTTGTGCAGCAGCTACTTGGGCCACTCCTCATACCTTTGTCTCTCATTACAAATTGGATTTGGCCTCTAGGGACAGGGCCAGTTTTGGTTCCACAGTTCTCAAGAGTCTGTTCCATTGAGCCACCCGGGATACAGGTGCTAGGGACGCGGTCCCATCCAGCAAGAATGAAGGCGAGATTGACAACTTAACATTTAGAAGTTATGTACCTACCATAACATTCCATGTTAGTTGTCTTCTCGCCTTCTTTCTTGCGTCCCTCCCTCCTTCCCCCTGGCCTGGACAGATCTTGAAGAGTTTCCTCTTCTCAGGTTGTTTCCTCCTGAGCCTTCATTAGAGGAGTCCTTTATTATGAACTTGGTTTTCCTAGTTATATTAGGTTAGTCCTTAGCAGGGTATGTTAGCTACCAAACGAGATCTGAGGTAGTCCCGCCTTGCATCATGGGATATAGGGTTGCCTCGAGCTGGTAAAAGGAGTTCTCAAGCTAAGCAAGTGCCGAGTCGGAGACGAGGATCGGCTCCGAACCCATCCAGCAAGAAAGAAGGCGAGAGAAGACAACTAACATGGAACGTTATGGTAGGTACATAACTTCTAATTTTTTGCCCAGTTGAACTAACCCGGTTAACAAATGTCAAATAAATAAAGCTGTAAAGCTGTGTTCTTTTTTATGCTTGTGATCATAGTACAGAAGGTATTGGGAATATTCCATTTCTACACCATTGTGTGTTCTCAGACTTGGCATATATAAAGTTGTGGTGGTGTAGGGGGCTTGCTCCATGCAAAAACACCTTGTTTTTGTTTCTTGTTTCTTGTTTGGTATAACCTGTGTTGCTGCTTTTGCTTTTTTGTTTAGTGGGAGTGCGTGTGTGTGTGTGTGTGTGTGTGTGTGTGTGTGTGTGTGTGTGTGTGTGTGTGTGTGTGTGTGTGTGTGTGTGTGTGTGTGTCTGTGTGTGTGTGTGTGGTTTTGGGTTGAACTGTGGAGAATGTTCATGCTGTTTTGAATGTGGCATGTTTGCAGGCATGCATGGTGTTGTGCAATGTATATATATATATATATATATATATATATATATATATATATATTTATATAAAACTCTGCGTGTCCACCAAGCTGAGGTACTAAAATTGTGATTTAATGACAACAATAAGAAAATGATAAAAAGCAACAATTACTTTGTAAAATATATGGTAAAAATGTTGGATGAGCACTTTCGGATAATCCAATCCTTCTTCAGATCTAATAATAGCATACACCGCATCATATTTAAACATGCATCAAACTAATAACCTTAATTCCTTGCCAGTTCACAAATTAAAATATTCAAATCAGTCAAAAGTCTTAATCAGTCTTATTATAATCCAATGTCAATCATGGACCTCAACAACCAATCAAAAGTTCCTGTTTCATCCCCCAACCAATCACAAGGATCATGACTAAGACTCACCTTGATCAGTTATTGCGGCTTATTACTCCCATACTGCTATTCAGTAATAAGCCTCAAACCGTCAGTGGTCTTCTATTCTTAATAACATTGGCCTTAGGTGGAGTAAAGGTCTGCTTAAACCCTGAAGTGGATTGCTTTTGACTCTGGAAAGAAGTCTTTATTTTTATTTTTGCTAAGTTTTGTTAAGTTATCTGTGGTCAGAATCTGACATTCTGAGTAGTTATCCTTATTCCTAATCTCAGGCTGTGTTTAGACATCATCTTTCTTTCTCATTATCTTCTCTTTCTACTTCTCCCTTTTTCCTTATTCTGTCATACAGTTTGATTGTAATCCCTTCTCTTTTATTTGATCCCAGTTACCTAGTGCCTAACAGGAAGTGTTCTTTATTCTGTGAGTACCTCTTTCTTTTTCTGTCTTACCTCTAAATGTAAGTATTATTTATTTGGCCATCTTTGCATTTTTTACACCTCAATAACAATCTTTTTCCAAGAGGTCTTATGTTTTCCAGTGGCTTTTTTGCCATGCACCTTATTTGTTATTTTCCTCTAGAAGCATTTTTGTTTGAGCTGTCAGTACTTATTAGCGCATGTCCTGCTACAACCGTTTTGGAGGTTCAGAAAAGTTTTGATTCCTTTTTAAGCTGCTATTTTGGTTTAGAAGGCAGCTGAAGCTTTAGCTCTTGCTATTTTCTTCACCAAGTGAGGCCTCCTTGCCTACCAACATGAGCTGGATGCCTTTACTGTGCAGCCAACTCTTCACCAAGCAGAGTTTTAGTGCGATTTTCCTTATACTAAGATTCACTTACCATACTCAGTTTCCCATTGGTCTGAAGCTGTAGAGTCAGTTTTCACTTTCCGTCTGGGCTACAGATGCAGTTGGCTTGTGTTGCTTTCCTCTTCTGCTGACAACTTCTCCCTATAGTGCCATTCTTTCTTGATATAATGACCAAGAAAGGAGGCAGATTCCTCTTTGATAGATACCACCCTGGTGTTCAATTCTTATGCATCTGCTGTGTACCTGTACCAAACCATGATTCTCAGAAGTGCCTTTGAAAGTTTTCTTTATTTTCTTTATATATATATATATATATATATATATATATATATATATATATACATACATATATATATATATATATATATATATATATATATATATATATATATATATATATATATATATATATATGTGTGTGTGTGTGTGTGTGTGTGTGTGTGTGTGTCTACTTTTAAATATCTCCTTTACATGAATCTTTTAAGTGAAATGAGTGTAATCGATTTTCTTGGCTTACATCTAAACCATTGTAAGCTGCCACATGGTTTAAGGATTGCTGTGTTCTGCTTCCTGTCACACTGCTATTTCCTGCAAGGGACAAGGTTATCTTTCAGCTAGATTCTGTCTTTGACGTAGCTATTCAGGATCTCCCTGAGCATGTTCTTTGGCTTAGGGTAAGGTGTTTGCCTTACAAGTATGTGCCATGTGTTCTCTTAGAGTTTCCTTCCTCTCCTTGCAGTGATGTTCTTCGTGTTTCACTGTTGCAGTCATCACACTTGGATTATCCTTCCAGGAGTAGCCCTCAGTTGGTCTGAATACCAGAGGTTTAGTATTTCTGAATCAGTTGCTGTCACTCCAGGACTGACGTCAGGTTGTCAGTGGTATAAAATCAGGCAGCCGGCGCCATTACATCAGTCATTCTTGCCAAGGAGCCCGAAGCAGAAGCAGTTTGCATGAGTGCCGGTGGGCCGCTACCTGAGTTTTCATTTCCAAATTGAAGTTGAAGTCTTCTAAAGCTAAGTACCCCATTGGGCATCCTTTTTTCTTGCTCTAACCAATGTCAGAAAATGTTAACAATTGTCTTGCCTGTGGAAAGCAAATACCACACCGTGACTTCCATTCTTACTGCGTCACCTGTTTAGGCCCAGACCAAGACGTCCCTCGCTGTCACTTTTGTGCTTTGTTCAATGCCAGAACTATACGTCATTGGGCCCTTATTGTAGCTAAATATTTTCACTCTCAGTACTCGTATTCCGATATGGCTTCTGTAAGTCATCCAACTACCGATCTTCTGAAAAAATGTAAGGATGAAGACAGAGACAGACCGCACAGGTCCAGAACTGCCGACAACATTTCTGTTAAGCTAGTTGTCAGTTCTCCGGTCCTCAGTGAGGTGCTTTTGCAGCCCCTGATGCCTGCTTCTGTGGATCCGCAGGCCGCTACCGAGCTCCGTTCGGAGTTCGGTATGCCACGAGACTCTTCTTTGACTAAGGATACTGCGGATGTCTCTACCTTGGATGGGTCCGGAGCCGCTGAGCAGGCACTGGCATCCAAGGAAGTTCTTCGCTCTACCGATAGTCAACACAAACTGATGACTTCTTTCGCATCTTCAGTTCTTTCTAAAACTACCGAGTCTCTAAGGCCAAGGGTATGAACTATGGCTAAAACCCAAGCTCAGGCACCTCCTTCCATGCCTCAATCTCAAATGCTTAAAATGGCAGAAGACCTTATTATGCTTATTAGGGGAAGCCAGGCTACCCCTTCCAAAAGAAAAAGATACTTTTCCCCAGTAGTTTTATCTGAACAGGAGTCCAATGACTCTGAGGTTTCTGAATATGAAGACATGCAACCCCTCTCTGCTTATGAGGATTCTGATGCAGAGGAATCCATTCCTTCTGCCTCTCCTCCCGAGGATTTTTCATTTGGTGAAACCCTGCATACTTTAAGGGAGCATTTCCAATGGGAAAGTCAGGACTTAAGAGACTCAGGGAATTCTTAGATTTACCACATTACAGACCTTTAGCCATTCCTCCTATCCAGGATGTTGTGGATGATGTTTTTATGGAATCCATTTTGATTTCTGACACCCTTCCTCCTGCTTCCAGGAGAACTGACAGGTACTACAGAGTCCCTGACTCTCACAAATTCCTTTTCAAAAATCCTACTGCTGACCCAAAGATCATCTCCCAAGGACCAAAAGGAATTAAAGCAACCTCAGCTAAGAATCTCATCCCCTCAGACAAGGATTCCCGAGCTTTAGACAGATGCGGTAAAAAAATATAAACCTTTGCAACTCTTGCTATTAGAGCACTAAATTGTCAGTTCCACATGCTGAAATATCAACAGCATACCATGGAGCTCCTCAAACAAAAAATATCTTCCTTTCCTGCTTGTGCAGAAAATAAAGAAATACAAGAGCTTATACATTCTGCAAGCCACGTTACTAAGCACACCTTGCAATGTGGCTTTAACACCCTAGAAGCATCTTGCAGGGCAACAGTCACTGGTTCTGTCCTTAGAAGGCATGCTTGGCTTAAGGAACAGACCTTACCAGACCATGTCAAATCAAAAGTATTGTACGCGCCATTGAACAAAGATAATTTGTTTGGCACCAAGGCAGAAGAGGTCTTAAAAAAAGATGGAAGAAAAAGCTATATCTATGCAGACAGTTAAAGACTTTTTACAGGTCCAGCATCCGAGGGTCAGTAGACATTGCCCCTCCAAGCACTGGTCCTTTCCGGCCCCCTCCAGGCCAGCTCATTCCAGACCCAAGGGAAACAGACTCCCAGACAGCAGTCCCAGGGAATGCAGAGATATATGCAATGGAGTTCCTCCATTTCAAAAACAGAGAGTGCTAAACCACCCCCTTATGGTAAGAACTCACAATGACTTTACACCTCTACACCTTACCTCTGCCCACCTGCTTGTGCCCCTAGGAGGAAAACTCTCCTTCCATGCAAACAACTGGGCCCCTATTACCAACGACTAATGGGTACTCAACATAATGTCCCAGGGATACACATTTTATTTCCACACTCTGCTAACCCCAAAAGGGTTCCCAAACCAGTGGGCAGAGGCCAAAAAGCAAGTCCTTTCTCTGCTATCCATGAGGGCAATACAGCATGTACCTGCAGACCAGATAGGCCAAGGTTTCTATTTCAGACCCTTCCTGGTACCCAGAAAAGTGGGGCACCTGGCACCCAATCCTTGATCTATCTATTCTAAACACCTTTCTGGTGATACCATAATTCAAAATGCTCACCCTCCAACAGCTTCTTCCTATGCTTTCCAAGGATGCTTGGTTAGCCACCCTAGACCTAAAAGAGGCCTACCTATACATCCCAATCAGGGAATCTTGTAGGAGGGCAGGATCTATGCACTTTCAGTTCTCTGTGCTTCCCTTTGGCTTATCCACTGCTCCCAGAGTTTTCACAAAATGCCTGGCTCCAGCCATTGCTTTTTGCAGACAAAGAAATATTCAAATTTACCCCTACTTAGACAATTGCCTGATTCAGGCAGACAGTCAGGAAAAGCTGTTACAGCACCTGCCCTTTGTAAATGACCTACTGACCTCCCTGGGGTATACTATCAATGAAAAGAAATAAAAACTAGTCCACACACAAAAAACTGTATTCCTGCGAGCAAGCCAGGACACAGCATCCCAGATGGCATTCCTTATTCCAGAAAAACAAGCCTACCTGACAGGCCACTTCTCTCAACTAGCCACCAGAACCCAGTTATCTGCAAGGAAAATCCTGCAAGCTCTAGGGTTCATGGCCTCCTGCATTCTACTCATTCCATATGCCAGATTGCATATGAGGAAACTACAATGGTACCTAAAAAGCCTTTGGTGTCAACACTCTCATGACCTGGAAACTATCATACCTATGATACCCTGTCTAAGGAAAAATTTATTTGGTGGGCAGCAGCATGCATCCATAACAAGGGACTTCCCTTCTCACAACCCCATGCCACCCAGACCCTCACCACAGATTCATCAGACTATGTCTGGGGTGCACACTTGGACAGCAGGTGCATTCAGGGCCATTGGAGCCTAAATCAAATACATCTGCACATCAACCAAAAGAGGTGCTAGCTGTTCAGCATGCCCTGAAAGCTTTCAGACCCCTACTCTGCCCAGGAACTCTAGTGATCAAAACAGACAACACCACAGTGATGTGATATATCAACAAGCAGGGAGGGACTCACTCTTATCCTCTCTGCAGGCTCGCCATGACCCTTTGGCATACGACCTCAGCCATGCAAATACACCTGCTGGCACAATTCCTGCCAGGCTTTCTAAACTCTCTGGTAGGCAACTTAAGCAGGAAACTGCTAGACCCACATGAGTAGCAGATAGACCACAGAACCTTTAACCTTGTAACCCAGAAATGCGGCACCCCGAAGGTGGACCTCTTTGCCTCCCACTCCAGTCATCAGCTCAGCAAATTCTGTACCAGGGAACCTCAAATCAAGGCCTGGAAAGTGGATGCTCTGTCCTTTCAACGAGTAAACCTCTTGATCTATGCATTTCCCCCTCTACCACTCATTTCAAGAGTACTGCTCAAAATAAGGGAGGAAAAACCAAGGGCAGTCTTGATTGCCCCAGAATGGCCACACCAGCATTGGTACCCACTGCTGCGCAGCCTGTCACCCCTACCACCATGGCACCTACCTCAGATCCGAACACTCCTGACCCAGAAGATTGGAAAATTCATGCATCCACAATTGCAGACCCTGAACCTGGCAGCCTGGCTTATTCCCTGGCCTCTCCTCAAGCTGACAGCCTAAGCAAACAAGATGTTATACGTAAAGCCAGATGCCCCAGCAGTAGAAAATCCTATGCTGATTAGTGGAAAAGGTTTTGCACTTGGTTGCAGGCTTCCTCTCATCCTGGATTACCTAACAGACCTACTACACAGGGGTCTATCCTTCTCTTCTATTAAAATTCATGCCTCTGCCATCTCGGCCCATTACAGCACAGAGCCACCTCTCTTCTCACACCCTCTCATCAAACAGTTCCTAAGAGGGACTAACAACTTAAGGCCATCCAGAAGAGCTCCTACCCCAGCTTGGGACCTTAACTTTGTGTTGGAAATGCTCACCCTACCCCCTTTTGAGCCTGCAGTTTCAGAAGAGTTAAAATTCCTCTATTGGAAAACACCCTTGCTTCTGCCCATCACTTCAGCTAGAAGAGTTTCAGAGCTAAAAGCACTCATGGCTGTAGAGCCTTTCATCATTTTCCATGCTGACATGGTCTCCCTCAGGACTAACCCATCCATCATGTCTAAAGTGGTGTCCAGTGTGGCTCTCAACCAATCCATTAATTTGCCCACCTTTTTCCCTAACCCACAAAACAAGGAGGAAAGGATTCTTCACTTTCTAGATGTGCACAGACAGCTCAGATTCTATCTGGATAGGACTAAATATTTTAGAAAAACTGACCAGTTGCTAGTCAGCTTCGCAGCAGGGGCAGAGGGCAAGGCCATATCCAAACAAACAATCTGTAAATGGATAGCACACTACATCCATTCCTGCTATAAACAGCATGGGAAACTGCCCCCAAAGGGGATCAGGACGCATTCCACCAGGGCAACCCCCACCTCTGTAGCTGTTCTCAGAGGGGTCCCCACCAGAGACATCCTGGAGGCTGCAACATGGACTTCTGTTCATACCTTCACTAAGCATTACCACCTGCCTATCTTCTCCAAATCCAGGGCAGGCTTTGCTGCCATAGTTTTGCAGGGCATCCTAGCCAGCCCCCAGTCTTCTTGACTGCCTCCACCCTTTTCTTCAGCTTTGGGAATCAACCCAAGTGTGATGACTGCAACAGTGAAACACAAAGAACATAGTATAGTTGTGTACACTTACCATAAATATAGATGTCCGAGTGTATTCACTGTTGCAGTCCTGGTTTCCCACCCTCGATCCCCCTTGTCTCTCTCTCTCTCTCTTCCTCTCTCCTTACAGGGAATTTTTGGTATTTACTTTCTACGGGTGGTGTTCTTCCACCATAACCTAGCTTCCTATTTGGGGGCTCCTGACAGTTGGAGCAAGAAAAACTGATGTAATGGCTTCGGCTGCCTGATTTTATACCACTGACAACCTGACATCAGTCCTGGAGCAACAGCAACCGACACAGAAATACTAAGCCTCTGGTATTCCGGCCGACTGAGGGCTACCCCTAGCAGGATAACCCAAGTGCGATGACTGCAACAGTGAATACACTCGAACATCTACATTTATGGTAAGTGTACACAACTGTACTTTCTTGGCAATGGACAAAACAGTCTGAGAATGGATTCTGTATTTGCTTTGTTGCATAGTCCTTCTTCCCTTAGTGTTTCATCTACAAACCTTATTTAACCTTTTTTGATACCATTGCCTGCAAGTTCAGTGGACATTGTGTTTCAAGCCTTATTAGCTCTGATGTGCAGCCTGCATATTATACTATCATTAGTTAGGAATCAGTAGTCCCAGCCTTGTTGTAAGGAGAGCAAGTATATGGAGCCACCTACTGGCAATACTTTTGATGCCCTAGATTGCCTCCATAGAAGGAATGCAGTGTCTTTTACTGCTAGTGTTATTCTCAGCATTGTTGTGTAAATATGGTATTAGGTGCTAGTCGTCTTGTGTTGCAGATGGCTGTATGCTGTTGACCAGATGTCAGTGACAGTTCTTCACCAGCTTCTCTACTATCATTTCCAAATCCTGTTTATACTGTTCTCTTAGTTTCAGATTTCTGAATTAAGGAGAGGGTTTTAGGTATGAGGAGAAACTGATGTTCCTGTACTTCATTAAATTTTCAAAACTGCTGCATTTTTATGCTCAAGCATGCCACCTGGCATCATAAATAACTTAACCCTGCTAATCTGTAGACCCTTGGTAAATCACCAGGTTGCTAAGTGGCTGTCAGACTGAGCACGCTTGATTAGAATAAGTGGTACCCTTTCCAAAAAGCAAAATGTGAATAGCAGCATCCCTCAAGCTTCTGTCCTAGACTTAGTCCTGTTAGGAATCTTTTTTATGTGAAGTGTATGAAAATATTAATAACCTGTGTCTAATTGAATTCGCAGAGTTTTCACAGCTGCTTGATATAAATGAGTTAGGCTTGTCTTAAAATGTTTACTATTAGTGTACTTTTCTTTAAAAAGTTTTACTTCTGTGTTCTTTCCCTCTGTATTCTCTGTTGATAACTACAGCAACCTTTTGCATTGCTAGTTTTCCATTTCCTTTTCATTTCTGCTGACTATGTGTGTTGATACATGTCCCACTCCCTGATCTATTTTCCTTGTTTCACTTTTTGACAAGGGGTTAACAGTTACTTTTGACTGACTCCAGTTCCAGTATTTTTGTTTTGTGTTACCGTCTTTACTTTTTAAGGTCTTTTCATCCTCTGAATTTTCTTTTACCCTCACTTTCTTACATTATTTGTGTCTGTGATGACCCTTCACTGGATCAGTAATCAAGGAGCCTCAATCCTCACCACTGGCAACAGTGGGGTCATACACACACTATCTCGAGACGCAACTCTCTGAACCAAGTGCAATTTCACTTACGAGCACACAGAGACCACAGTCAGTCCAGGGTTGGTGTTTCCCTCTTCCAGATCCTCAGTAAGACTCCCCACTGGCACAGCTATAGAGTTGAGATCTCAGGTGAGTGGCCAAGTCAGGACCAACAGCACCGTCTCTGTCCAACTAGTGCTTCATGTCCTGCCCAAGTAGCTGATACACACACTCTTTGAGGTTTGATTTATGCAGACACACACCTGGGAAAGGCTGGCGCAGGTTTACTTAGCTATTCTCCCTTTTGCCTAGACTATAAGGTAGTTGTCACTGCCACCACCTAACTTCTTATCAAATACTTTAAAGCCCTTAACAAAGGGTGTCCAATCTTACTGTGTAATATTAATATTAATACAAATGGTAGTTTGACTAAGAGCAATGCTATTAGGAGTGGCCCATACAATGTCACCAAATAAATATGCAAGTATTCTCAAAACTTAAATATGTCACAGAAAGATCAGCCACAATGAAAGGTTTAAATATATTTAACAATAAATAATAAAAGAACAAGAAAATAGTGTATATTTTCAGTGACATCAAAGTTCAAAACCACAGGAAATATTTAAAACAACATTGCAGGACAGTTTCAAATAAATAAAGAAAAACATCAAAATTATGCTTCACTATATTCTTGACTGAATCTAAGAGAATTACTTACCCTAGTTAACTTACTTAAGAGCAAGGCAGATGTGGTGAATGGATCTTCTAGTTGTTAGGTCAAAGACAAAATACAGAATGCTGTCTCTCTCCAAGGGACCTCTCAAATTAATATTTCAAATATTACTGCTGGAATAGCTTGCAGAATGACATCATTCTTGTCATCTGACTCTATTTCAGGTGAAACCCCACTACTGGAAGCTAGCAGTATTTAGCATCTACCTGTGAAAATACATAAACCTCAGATCTTTGGCAGATGCTCGAAATCATAAAACAATTAACATTCCTTCATTCTGAAAACTAATAATTATTTCACATTAAAGACAATACAGAGAGCTCCCTAGTATTGACATTCTGTCTCTTGCTGCCATAAAATAATCTCAGCTATTTTTCTGAAGTTAACCTCCTGTATTCCAACTGCACCACGAACAACACCACAACGAACCAAAGAAACGAAAGTACCAGTATTCCAAGTAGCACTGAATGATGATCCACACGCAAAAGTTTAGCGCTTTCAATCACTTTTTATTTTTTGTGACCTTCCTCAGAAACATCTAATGTTTTCTGTTACTTCCTTTTATACTCATCAACAGGAACTTACATCATAATTAGACAATTATCTCACACTTAAATTACTTTATAAAATGTCTACTATTTACAAAAATATATATATATAAATTGTTAATACTTTGCCTTGTAACATTATAATAAAAATGTATAGTTATCTATACAATAAAAAACATTTTAAATTTATCATGTTGTTTAGTCCAGGAAACTTGTCAGCTCCCAAATAGAGCTGCCAATATGCCTCTTTGCATTCCAAAATGTTGTTTAAATCCCCATTCCAAATGACTTTATCTACACTATCTAATACAAAAAATTTGAACTTTTTAAATTCCTCACAAATAATGGAATGTCTGAATAAAGCATTAGATTTATCATTCTTCCTTATAGCTAAGTTGTGTTGATAAATACACCTTTTTAAATTTCTTTTAGTTTTACCTATGTAGTATTGTCTACATGTCACACAACTTGCTACATAAACAATCAATTCACTGTTACAGTTGAAATAATTTTTAGCCCAAAATGTTTTGTTGAATTGCCCTATCGTGACAAAAGAGGTGTTACTTATGAACCTACACTGCCTACAATTATTACAACTGTAGGTTCCCTTCTTTATAGCACAAGCCCTAGAGGGTTTTTTGGATACTCCATGAAACTCTAACATGTTCTTAATATTTGAGATCTTTTTGTAGGTGAATTTGGGACATAAGCCCAAAATGTCTACTAAATCTTTGTTTCCTAAGATGATCTTCCAATTTTCTATTATTATACTTTTAATTTCCCACATTTCATCTACTATGGGAATCGGAAACGATGTTCTATAATCATTTTTACTTTCTACTGTACCATTGTACTCACACAAATTCCCAGCTTCTATCATAATTTCTGTTGACTGTAATATTGGTTTGGCCACATTTTTTCTCAACAATAAGACCTCTTTTTCTATAATATTAATCCACTTTTTGTTGTAGCCTCTTTTTTGAAAAAGTTTGTTCAGAATTTCGCATTCTTGTAAAAATATATCTTCGTCTGATGTCAACCTACAAAGTCTTATGTACTGTCCCTTAATAACCCCCTTCTTCATATGGACAGGATGCAAACTGTCATTGTGCAGATACTGATTTGCAAAATAAGGCTTTCTATAAATTTTACTGGAAAATGTCTTGTTCTCCTCGTTAATTTTTATATTGATATCCAAAAAGTTGATTGCCTTACCAAATTCTCCTATTTTGAAATACAGAAAGGAAGTAGTGTTATTAAGATCTTTCACGAATTCTTCAAACTCTATTTGGTCTCCTGACCATAAAAAAATCAAGTCATCTATGAATCTGTGATATATTTTAATCTTAGTAAAATTTGGATGACTTTCCAAATGCTTTTGTTCCCAGTTTGCCATAACTATATTCACAAATGCCGGGGCCACTCTAGCACCCATAGCCACTCCCGATGTTTGCTGATACATTCTCTTGTTAAAGGTGAAAAAATTGTTTTCTAATATTATTTCCATAAGACTACAGCAAGTATTTATTTTTGTACTTGTTAGTTTGGAATTTCTACCTAGGTACTCTCTCATGTATTCTATCCCTGTATGTTGGTCTATAGATGTATACAGGCTTTTTACATCTAATGTTCCAAAACTTAACTCTGTGTTATCAATTAAAGAGTTCCTCAAGATTTCTAATAAATGCCAGGAATCTCTCAAGTAATATTTAGATTTTTGGACTATTGGATTTAATATTTTGTCCAACCATATAGAGATGTTTTCAGTTTTGGACATCCTTGCTGATATAATAGGTCTGAATGGAATGTTTTTACTATTCCCCTGTATTTTTGGAATTCCAAATAGATTTGGCATTCTGGGTTCTTCAACTAACATGTATTCATAACTGTTGAAGTCTATTTCCCCTTGACTTAACATGTCAAATGGAAAACTATTTATTGTATTGTATTTTGCTTTGACTACTTCTGTACTGATGTTTTTGTATGTGTTACCATCTGCTAAGGAATTTTCTATATTACTTTCATATTGATCTGTATTCATGATGACTATTTTCCCACCTTTATCAGCTTTCATTACTCTAATATTTCTGTCATTACTTAGAGATCGTAGAGCTTTTATCTCTTTCTCAGATAGATTTTTATCATAAATGTTGCCCTTGATTTTTCTGAACTCTTTTTCACAAGAATTCTGGAAAACCTGTAAGGTGTTGAGTAAAGGTGGGTTATAAGTACTTGGTTTCTTAATACTTCCTTTGTCCCTGTTGTTTATGTATGCTATATCATGCATAATATAATTCAAATTCAACTTTCTTAGGTATAACCTAAAATCTATCAACAATTTCCCAATATTAAACTTATTGGATGGAATGAATGAGAAACCTTTCTTTAAAACACTTTTTGCATCGTCAGACAAAGTTATTTTAGATACATTCAAAATGTCCACTTCAAAACAGTCCACTTCTAATGAATCTACCACCTTTTCTTGTTCTTGCCCTTCGACTTGTATTTTTTCTGAGTGGCGTTGTACCACCTTGCAGTCCTTTTGTTTGGATTGTTTTTCCCTTGAAAAGGAACCCCAGTATTACTAGCTGATGTACTCGCTACTTCAGCATAAGTTGTAATATTATTGTTGTTTCCATTGTTTGTGGTAACAGTCTGTTTCTCATTGATGTTAGTCTCCAGATTTTGACCATTACTTCTGGAGTTATCTGATCTTGTCCCAGACAAATCAGATGGTAAAACTTGATCTGGCACATTTCCAACAGTTTTACTGTTACACTCATTGTTGTTAAAAAGTATTCTGTTGGGATTTTCATTACCACCATCGTCTTTTATAATGTAAGCCTTATTGGTGTTGTAGGCTATTTCTGAGGAAGGTTGCAAAAAATAAAAAGTGATTGAAAGCGCTAAACTTTTGCGTGTGGATCATCATTCAGTGCTACTTGGAATACTGGTACTTTTGTTTCTTTGGTTCCTCCTGTATTCCAGTTTCCACTGTTAAAATATAAACATTTAAGCAGTTACATGTACATTTCTGTTCTATTCCAGTAGGGCACACTGTGGATACATTTCAAGCACTTTGCAAAAAACTTTTTTCAACATACGTCTGCACAAACAAGTTTGGTATACACATAACATAATTATGTTAAGTTGTCTATCTCGCCTTCATTCTTGCTGGATGGGTTCGGAGCCGACCTCGGCTCCGACTCAGCCACTCTAAAAGCTCGAGAGTTGGTTCCACCGGCTCGAGGCTCCCCTTATATCCCACAATGCTAGGCGAGAGTTACCTCAGATCTCGTTTGCCGCTACAGCTATCGAGGTTGGTTTTCTACCGGTTCTTGGTAAGTGACTTTTTCTTGTGTAATTTAGTCTATCAAAACCCCTTTAATTTTAATATTTTTACTTATTTCCCTTAGTTTAGAGAAATTTTTATCCCCTTCTAAAAAAATTCCCGTTTTTTTCCCTCAAGAACTTTAGGTTCTTCCCTTGGGCCTACAGGCCTTTTCTCTTTCCCTAGTGGAGTGTGTGTATTATTTTAAAATCCTAGTTAGTGGTTTTTATTATAATTTAAACTTGACAGGGTGTAATTAGTGTGTTTGTGTGTGTGTTTGTTTACACCTGTTAAAAAATGTCTAAGGAAGCAAAGGTCTCCGGATTCAAGAAGTGTGATGCGTGCTGTCAGAAAATGTCTCTGACAGACGCTCACACTTCTTGTGTCTACTGTCTGGGACCTTTGCACCTGCAGGACTCCTGTGCTGTGTGCCATGGCTTCAGCCCCAGGGTCCTGCAGGAAAGAAAATATAAATTGATATTAAGAGGCTTACTCAAGCCAGAGGATTCCCTTTCTGTTTCTACAGGGAAGCCCTCTAAGGCATCTAGGTCTTCGGCTCCGACAACTGAGCCGAGACCTAAGGTTTCTCAACCTCTGCCTTCATCGGCTCCGGCTGGAGCCGATAAGTCTCAGTCCACAGTTTCTGTGGCTCCCTCGGCCGGAGCCGAGGTATTAGAAGTTCCCGTGTTGGCTCCGACCAGGCCTTCGGAGCCGACAACTAGGAAGAGGTCCAGGTCACCATCTCTTGGCTCCGTTCATTCGGCTCCAGGATCTCCCCTGCTGTCTGAACGGAGCCAAAGATCTCACTCCTCTAGGTCATCGAGGCTGTCGGATCATGACCTTCAGAGGGTAGTGAGTCGACTTCTTAAGTCCGAGGCACTGGCCCAGATGCTTCAGAGCCCGACTCATCAGTTGATGCCTGCCCCGGTCCATCAACATATTCCTCCTTCGACTCTCTTGAGCTCGGAGCCGGGTCACGTCGGAACCGAGACTGTGATAGCGTCGGAGCCGATACAATTGTCTTCGGCTCCGTCGTCGGCTCCGATTTCTTCCTTGGAAGAATCTCGGCGCCGGACTTCCCTCGTCGGCTCCGAGGGGGTGAGTGGCATCGGACCCTTGTCCGACCCCCCTCTCCCTCTCGGTGCTTCGGCGCTGGTGAGTTCGGCTCCGACATCGGCCTCCGAGCCAACACTGTCGGTGCCGAGGGGGTTCTTAGCGGCTCGGAGCGGGGACCTCTGGCTCTGCCTGACAGGGGTGCATTCGAGGTCATGCGGAGTGTGTTAGAGCCTGGCTCTACTCCACAGTCGGCTCCGTCCGCCCCTCCCTCTACAGTGCCTCAGGTTAAGTCGACTCACTCCCTCATCCCGGACCGCAGAGAGCCAGCTCCTCAGGAACCCCGTGGGGATTTCATCCTCTTCCGAGGCCTCTCCTGATTTGGCAGAAGAGCCCCCTCGGAAGAGGAAGTGTAAGAGGAAACACATTGACTCACCTGAGTCCATCACGTCAGACACAGATTTGGATGATTCTGAGGGTTCCCCGTTCCCCTTCTGAAGATGTCTCATTTGCAGACATTCTGGAGATCCTGAAACAGAGGGATTGGCCAGCCCTCAACCCTTCGGAGGACGAATCTGTGTATCTTGAGGCGTTTGGCTCGCCCTTCCACCTCCTGGGTGTCCCCCTTGACCCCCTCATGCAGGTGGTTGCTAAGAAGGCATGGACGGCTCCTGATTCAGTGGACCCCACTCCCAGGAGACCCTCCAAGTTCATAACGGCACCAGCAGACAAACAGTTCTTAACAAAAGGAGTTTCTGTGGATGCTATGGTGGTAGCTGCTGCCACTAAGAAGGAGCTAGCTGATCCTTCAGTACCTGTCCATCCACCTAACAAGGAATCTAGGTCCATGGACAGGTACGGAAGCGGATGTTCTCGTCAGCGACATTTACCATGCGTTAAGCTGAACTACCTGTGCCATTTTACTCGTCTTCAAAGGGACTTGATCAAGGAAGCGAGTGAAATGTTAAAGGACCCTACAGCTGCGGGTTTCCAAGATAAGATGAACATGCAGCTGGCTACCCTTAACTCCATAACCAACTCCTCCATGCCTTCTTTCTTACGCGGCTGATGGAGCGAGCAGAGCCGCAGGGACAGGTGTGGCCTTACGTAGGCATGCCTGGATGCGGCTATGCAATTTTGGACCCCTTCAAGACGTCTTTCACTAACTCCCGTTTGATGGATCATCCCTCTTTGGTCCTCAAGTGAAAGAAACCTTGACTAGGTGCGAAACTGATGGCAAGACCCTTTCTGCCGCCGGAGTCCGTTTTCTACTCCTTCTAGGCCTTACCCCAAAGGCCAGAAAGGTGGAAAGATGTGGTTCCGTAAACAATCTCAAGGGACTTCGCCTGACGACAGAGTCGTTTCCCGCCAGAGGCAGAGGCGGAATAACAATGGTAGACGCCGCCCTAGGGGCAGGGGGTCCGCAGAACCAGGGCAATCAGGAAGCCTTCCTGACAAGCCCTTTCAGCATCCCTGAGGTGTTGCCCGACTGCCCATCTTCGGAGGCAGTCGGGGAAGATTGTCACTGTACCCAGAAGCCTGGCTATCCCTGACTCAAGACAAATGGGTACAGTCCATCATTTCAAGGCTATTCTATCCCCTTTCTTCGCATTCCAAATCAGTCAAAAATCCCTTCCAGATGTTCCACCCGCTCAAAGGGATCTAGCGGTTTTGGAGATTTCAAAACTGCTTGCAAAAGAGCAATTCAGCCAGTTCCAGCAGACCAGCAAGGATCCGGAATCTACTCAAGGTTCTTTTAGTTCCAAAGAAAACAGGGGACTGGAGACCAATTTTGGATCTCAGTGTCTTGAACAGATCAGTCAAGAAAACAAGATTTCGGATGGTCACGCTGCAATCCATCCTTCCCCTTTTGGGCAAAGGAAACTGGATGTGCTCTATAGACCTTCAGGATGCGTACTATCACATAAAAATGAACAGACGCTCCAGAAGATTCCTCCGCTTCAGGCTGGGAACCAGTCATTTTCAGTTCAGGGCCCTGCCCTTTGGTCTCACCACTGCCCCCCAGGTGTTTACCAAATGCATGGCAGTGGTAGCTTTTCACCTGAGACGACAAGGATTCCAGGTGTTTCCATATTTGGACGACTGGCTCCTCACAGCTCCCACCAAGCATCTCCTTCTGATGGCCAGGGATTACACTTTTCGCGTTTGTCAAAAGCTGGGTATTTCAATAAATTGCGAAAAGTCTGTTTTGTTGCCTTGTCGTACTATTACCTACATAGGCGCAAATCTAGATACAGTAAACATGTCTGCTAGGCTAACACATCAGAGAATAACAGACATTCACAAACTGGTATCACTCCTTTTCAACAACAACAGAATCAAAGCCAGGTTAGTTCTGAAAGTGTTGGGAATTATGGCAGAGGCCATACCTCTGCTTCCATTAGCCAGATTCCACATGCGGATCCTTCAATGGATGCTCTTTACTCAATGGTCATACCAGCAACTTCCAATGTCTCACACCGTTATGATCACGCAAGCGTGCAAAAATCATCTCATGTGGTGGATGTCTTCCCCTCAGCTCTTGTTGGGAAGACCCTTTGTTCCACCTCCTCCGGTTGCTACTCTGACAATGGATGCCTCCCTGATCGGGTGGGGGGGGCATTATCAGGGCAGGACGGTCCAGGGCACATGACAACCAAACGAATGCCACTTGCACATAAATGTTCTGGAGATGAGAGCAGTGCTTTTAGCGTTGCAAGCCCTTCAAGACTCTCTTCCCTTGGGAACGATTGCAATCCAAACAGACAATATGTCTGTAGTGTGGTACATCAACAAACAAGGCGGAACCAGGTCATACCCCCTGTGTCGAGAAGCACTCAGACTGTGGCAATGGGCGATTTCTTCTCAGCGGTTTCTGATAGCAATGCACATCCCCGGAAAGTCCAATCAAATTGCGGACAAGTTGAGCAGAGCTATACTCATGCCTCACGAGTGGTCTCTGAAAGACTCTGTAGTGAGAGAAATTTTTCTCAAGTGGGGTCAGCCTTGCTGCGATCTTTTTGCTACTCCCCAAAACAGCAAGTGCAGAGAATATTTCACTCTATTCCCTTTACCAGGCCAACCCAGCAGAGACGCTCTAGTCCAAGTTTGGCCCCGGGGACTTCTGTATGCATTTCCTCCCTTCCCACTAATCTCTCAAGTGATACAGAAAGCTATCGCTCAGAAGGCCTCTTTGATCCTCATTGCTCCTTACTGGCCTCGACAAGTGTGGTTCCCCTTTCTACATCGTTTTCTTTTGGAGCGACCGTGGAATCTGGACCTAGTTCCAGATCTTTTGATCCATCAGTCGGGTCAGTTTCATCGCTCCCTCCCATCTCTGAACCTCACTGCTTGGTTCCTCCAGTTCCAACCTTAGCCAGGCTTCCTCAATTATCTCACTCTGTTAGAGATATTTTGATAG
This sequence comes from Protopterus annectens, assembly GCF_019279795.1. Taxonomy (NCBI): domain Eukaryota; kingdom Metazoa; phylum Chordata; order Ceratodontiformes; family Protopteridae; genus Protopterus; species Protopterus annectens. The sequence continues at coordinate 764,332,778 of NC_056731.1, read as the reverse complement.
CTTCCCATAAATCTTCCACTCGGAAGATTTATTTGAGTAAGTGGAAACGCTTCACATATTGGGCTCAAGGAAAGGACATAGATCCTTTCACTGCTTCCATCCAATTAGTCCTTGATTTTCTAGCTGAACTCTTCCATGCAGGTTCATCTCCCTCTACACTTAAAGTTCAATTGGCAGCTATTTCTAACTTTCATGTGGGTATTTCTGAATCTGCCTTAATGTCCCACAAGCTTTGCAAAGCCTTTTTGAAAGGAGTTTTTCTTCTCAGACCTCCTATAAGAAATCCTCCTTCTCCTTGGGACCTAAATTTAGTTCTTGCTTCTTTGATTCTCCCCCCTTTCGAACCTGCAGTCTCCTGTTCTTTAAAATTATTGTCATGGAAAACTCTTTTTCTGGTAGCTATTACATCAGCTAGAAGAGTTTCAGAGCTTCAAGCACTCAGCTGTCGTCCTCCTTATCTTTTGTTTCATAAGGACAGAGTATCCTTACGAACTAACCCGTCCTTTTTGCCTAAGGTGGTCTCGACGTCAAATCTAAATCAAAGCATTGATCTACCTGTCTTTTTTCCAGAATACTCCAATAGGTCTGAACAAAAATTACACTGCCTGGATGTTCACCGTCAATTGAGGTACTACTTGGATAGAACGAAACAGTTCAGAAAATCTGATCAGCTGTTTGTCTCCTATGTGGAAAGCAGAAAGGGACTTTCAGTTTCAAAGGTATCATTATCCAGATGGCTAACATCTTTGATTTCCCTTGTATATGAAATTAGACATCAAAAGCTGCCTGATAAACCTAAGGCCCATTCCACCAGAGCTTTGGCTACTTCTTTAGCCTTCCAAGACAGACTGCCTATTGACACCATTTGTGCAGCGGCTACTTGGGCTACTCCTCACACTTTCATTTCTCATTATAAGTTGGATTTAGCTTCTAGGCATAGAGCTAACTTTGGTTCCACTGTTCTCAGGAGTCTGTTCCGTTAGGCCACCCGGGACAAGGTGCTAGGGACGCGGTCCCATCCAGCAAGAATGAAGGCGAGATAGACAACTTAACATATAGAAGTTATGTTCTTACCATAACGCTCCATGTTAGTTGTCTTCTTCTCGCTTCTTCTTATGGCCCCACCCTCCTTCCCCTGGCCTGGACAGACCTAGAGGAGTTGTGATTGTGACCTCTCTTTCTACCACCTCTTTCTTAGACATATGCTATTATGCATATTTCCTGGTTCAGGATGTAGGTCACCCTTCTTTCTTCCTGTTGTTAGAGGTGGACTCTGTTTACAGTTATACTGTTACTATTATAAGCTGGGGTTAGCTTACAAATGAGATCTGAGGTAACTCTCGCCTAGCATTGTGGGATATAAGGGGAGCCTCGAGCCGGTGGAACCAACTCTCGAGCTTTTAGAGTGGCCGAGTTGGAGCCGAGGTCGGCTCCGAACCCATCCAGCAAGAAGAAGGCGAGAAGAAGACAACTAACATGGAATGTTATGGTAAGAACATAACTTCTATTTCTAATACAGTTGTAACACAGGCATCTTATATAAATCATATTGATATTCCCAAATGACATATAATTATTTACAAAATTCCAGATAGCTGGGCTCGCAGTATCTCCTTTCGTCACAGCTTCCTAGACTTTTTCCATTTGGTTGTTCTCATAAACAGCCTTCTGTTGCTTGGTGCACTTTCTGATGTTTAATTGGAAGTTCACTTTCATACTAATTTCATTTATATCTTACCAAGCCCCCTTGGATTCTACTACTTTGTTGGGTATTGTTGCAGGTTTATATGTTGGCCATCACATTCATATTCCTTCCTATTACTACTATCATCTATTTGTTTGGTTGTTTAATATGTTGATTTGAGAGCTACAACTTAATTCTTTATACAGCTGTGCAGACCCGTATGCAATTAGGGGTAAAATAGACTATGTCATTGACTGTTGATGGTATAACTCCAGCTTATAGATGGTCAATGCAATTGTTTTTGTTGCAGCCCCTATTTATTTCTACCTTTGCTACAGTTTTATTATTAAATTGCCACAGTGTTTTGGGGGAACTTAGAATTCTTTTTTTTTTTAATTTCCCCTCACCAATTCCAAAGAAACACTATTGTTTTCAGTCATCAAACTTTGCAGCACTGTTTTTATTGTTTGGGTCATATGGTTTACTTGATTTCTTCTATTAGGATCTAACTAGAAAATATCTTTTCAGACCAGGATGGAGTTCATCTTATTAAATTCAGTCTGTAGATGCACCTACCAGTGCCAGTTTCCTTTTTTCACACCTTTGTATCATTAACCTTTTATGCTTTTCACAGGGAATTTCCTTTTCATCTTCTTCTTCTTCTTTCTGCTATTGTTGTTGTTAGTTGGGAACTTTAGCCTTCTGTGCTATCTCTATGTTGTTTGATTTCTTTAGGGGAAAGTTGTTTCTTCCCACTCCCTTTTTTTCCTAACTTCACTAATTTTCTTTATATTTACTTTATCCCTAGAAATATGATCAGTGTCTGTACAGGTGTTTTTCACATTGTCTTTTTCTGTTCATTGCATTTACAATTATCAGCTCAACTATTCATAATTTTTATGTATTTGTGCCCTCTATGAATATTACACCACATTTTCTCACATCATCGCCTGTTAATCAGGCTATATGAACTGTTCTGAGTTGTTTGTAGGTTAAGCCATCTTCTTAATAAGTTGGTTTATAAACATCTCTTAACCTAGGCTTTTAATTATGAAAATTATCAGTCTTTTTTTTCTTACTTGAATTTCTTAGACCATCAAGAGCCTTAATCATATTACATGGTGGTTTGCCTTTTTTAAATGATGACTTGAAATATTTGAAGATGATTAACTATTTGATTTCCTGATCAGCTATGATTATTTCTTTTTCCTGATGGACATCGGACTCCTGACCCATAACTTGACTCGTGGGATTGGTGCTTGGACCTGCCAATCAGGGAATTGATTAGAGGATCATTTTTTTCTAAACACACCCTTCTATTTGTTGAAGTCTCTGCAGTTACTTATGCTTGTGCAGGTGGTAAAGATTTTGCATTTCAGGATTTAGTCTATTCTTTATAATATGGCTAAAGAAGTCCAGTATTCAAATAAAAGCACATAGTTTTCTGCTTGTATGAGACTGAATCAAGACAGATGTTTAGTTTTGACACTTTTCTGTTTCATTGTGATATTTATTAATTATTTTTATTTACAGTATTTTATCATGCTTAAAAAGGTTTGCAGTTTGTGTATTCTTTGTTGTTCTCTCTCTGTCTATCTGTCCCTATACAAATATAAAAATGAATGTATATATAGGTTCATAAGTAAATACTAGGCAATCAGTCTGCAGACTATTACACACCTAGCCAATTACCAGACAGTGATAAAAAGTGAGAATCAAACCTTGTACTTTATGTCTGTGATGTTAATACTGAGAATTGAATGTTAGGGATTTTGCTTGCAATGTTAATTTTTTTTTTTAATTTATTTTGCATTTGTTAACCGGGATGGTCTGGCTGGATACGTGTCCATTTTCAGCGGAGTCCCGGGGAGAAAAGCTCCAAATTACATATACAAATTACAAATTACAAATACTAGGAACGTAGCACTTAAGTTATAGGCATTACAAAATAGATAATCCAATAATTGAGGTTACATACAAGCTGATTGTAGACATAGTACATACATCCATCCATGAGGCCTGAGGCACACTTTTCAATTAAAAGTAATAGTTAAAGATAACATATTACCTTGGGATTAAGAAATTTTATTTACACAAACAATACAGAGAGTAGCTAACATAAAGGATCTCATTGGTTAAATGAGGAGGGATGGAAGAGCAGGGACATTTATTAAGAGTGAGGTGGGGGGATGTGTGGGGTACAGGGACATATCCAGTGTTATTTCAGGTGCTTTTAAGTTTGTGTTTAAATATAGTTGGTGAAGACTCTAGGGTAATGTCAACTGGTAGTGAGTTCCAGTTTTTACCGACAGAGTTGGCGAAGAAGGAGTCGCCTGCAGCATGGTTGGATTTGATCGTAAGTACTAGGAGTTTGGTGGATGAGCGGAGTGTTTTATTGTTGCTGTAGGGGCAGATTATGTTTCTTAGGGCTGGGATAGTGTCCGGATGGTGGAGGATTTTATGGGCAACTTTGAGCTGGTTGAGCTGTAGGAGGTGGGGTAGTTCCAGCCAGCCCAGGAGATTCAGGTTCTGGCAGTGGTGGGTACAGTAGGGTGAGCCAGTTGCAAATCTGGCAATGTGGTTGTAGCATGATGACAGTTTTTTAAGATCGGTTTTATTCAGCTGGGAGAAGAGAGGGGAGGCATTGCAATTCTAGCTTGCGGGGTGAGGAATGATTTGATCCTGTAGAGACTATCGAATTTTTTATTGGTAGTTTTTATAGTTTGATTGATGTGTGCATCAAACCTGAGGTTGTTGTTGATCGTGACACCCAACAGTTTAGTTTGGGTTGCTGGGGAGATGATGGTACCATTATTAGCTGTTATGTTGAACAGTGGTGAGGTGGTCTTATATGTTGGAGTGAAGAGAAGTAACTTAGTTTTGTTGGGATTTAGTATTAGGCATTGGTTTAGTAGCCAATTTTCAACCTTGTTGAAGGTGCTTTGGGTTATTGTGGTAAGTTTTGCTGGGGTGAAGGCAGAGCAGATCAAGGTCGAGTCATCTGCATATTGAATGCAGGTAGCCTCTGGTATGACTGTGCTAAGTTCATTTATAAAGATGGAGAAAAGAAGGGGACCTAGTATTGAACCCTGGGGGACTCCGAGTCTGATGGAGAGATGGAGAGGTGTGAGGAGAGTTTTCCCTGCCACAGTACAGCCTGTTGCCTGCCTTGTAGGTAGGACTCAAACCATTGGAGGGCCTGTTTGTTTAAGTTATAGGCCTCCAGGCTGTTCATTAGCATTTTGTGATCCACCATGTCAAAGGCCTTGGACAGGTCTAGAAAGAGAGCAGAGGACAGTTTGTTATTGTTACGATTGTGGTTTATAGTGTTTGAGAAAGAGAGGAGGGCTGTTGTGGTGCTGTGATTAGGCCTAAAGCCATGTTGCGAGTTGGATAGAAGTTTGTTCTGTGTGAGATATTTCATGAGATGAATATGAACACACTTCTCCATGATCTTAGCTAGTGGTAACAAAATGGCTATGGGCCTGTAGTTAGACAGATCAGTGGAACTGCCCCCTTTGTGAAGTGGTATGACATGTGAGATTTTCCATATGTCGGGGATTATGGCTTCTGATATGGATCGGTTAATAAGGACAGAGATGGGGTATGCAATTGCATCTGTAGCCTTTTGTAAGTAGTCAGCTGGGAGGAGGTCAGTAGCTAGGGTGGTGGGACTTAGTTTCCTAAGTAGGGTCTTAATGAGTTGAGTGGGGACTGGTTGGAGACTGAAGGGAATTATAGCTTTGGAATTGGTTGTGTTTGGATTAGAACCAGTGGGTGTGAGTTGGTTTGCTAAAGTTTGGATGGTTTCAGTGAAGAAGGTGTTAAAGGAGTTGGCAATGTCTTCTGGGGGATTTTGATTAGTGGCAGATGGGTTTGGGGTGGTGGTTTTTCCTGGGTGGAGGAGTCGGTTTATTCACGTCCAGAATTTCTGAGGTTTAGATTTGTGTACTTGTTGTAGGCGGTAGTAGTATTTCTTTTTATCTATAGTTACATATTTTTTTGCATAATTTCTTAGTTGCCTAAATAATAGTTGGTCAGGTAGGGTTTTGGTAGTCCAGTAGGTGTCCCATGCTTTATTTCTTAATGCAAATTTGGCCCTAGTTTCTTTAGTGAGCCAAGGTGCAGTATTGACCTTGGTTCTACTAGTACGACTGGAGGCTTGAAGGTCGAGAATAGCCAGGAATCTGGAGTTGAAGTAAATGACTGCTTCATCTAGTGGGAGGCTTTTTAGGGCAGACCAGTTGCATGCCTTTAGTTCATTTTTAAATTTTTGGGGGTCAAAGTTTTTGTTGCTTCTTATAGTTCTGTAGGTGGGTTGATGATAGCAGTTAATCTTAAGCTTGAGTATATATATGAGGCAGTGATCACTTAGATCATCTGGTACGGTGCCTGCCATATAGAGATGTGGAGAATTATTGATGAGTATCCAGTCCAGGGTACTAGTTTGTCTTGTGATTTGCTTAGCCTAGTGAGTGAGGTTATGGTTTGGGTAAATCCTTGGAGGTTGTTGGGGATTGAGAGGAGCAGACTTTCCAGTCAATGTTGAAGTCCCCGAGGATTATAGTTTCCTGCAGCTGGTTGTTGTTGAGCCAGGTAACCATTACACCAGAGAACATTCTGCAGACACACACACACACACACACACACACACACACTCACTGATTAAATGATTAAACAATGGGAAAGTAGCTACTGATCTAGTTACAGGAAGTTGATTGTCATTTGTGGTATATGTGCTTTTTCTGAGCGTTCAGTCAGATTACATGCATCATGGATACTTGACCATGTACAAAATCTCTGTCTTATTTGCTCACCATACAGACACTACTTAACCAGGGATTATGGCAGATGACTGAAGAGCTTAAAAGTTTTATTAACATTTTGGAAGCCTGACCACTTTGCAAAGGTTCTTTCAGTGAGTGCTCTATCAGAGGAACATCACTGAAACCACTTTCAGCACTAATGGACTTGGGACCTTCACTACTGTTGTGTGACCATGGAGTGGGTATATTTAAGTCTGGATGTATGGGGAGGGGGTTCTTCCCTATGGAGTGCAGAGGAGCTTGCCCCTACAAAAAATACATTCAGATTTGCTAGAAGTAGTTTTTAGTGAGTTTACTTAGCATAAGTGGCACTTACTGAATTTACTTTTGGAGTCAACATGAGTCCTTATTATCGATGATATTCTGACATGAGTGTGAACTTAGAATACTGTGACAAAATAATGATGTATTTACTGAATAGATTAAGACAGTATACCATCAAAATGAAGAACATTAAAAGTATAAAATCAGAATAAAAGAACTGAGATACATAGACATGTTTTAATTTCAGAGGGCTTGAAGCCAGCTGATAAGAATGGTTGAATTGTTGTACACATATCTTGATCAAAGGATAAACAAGCACGTATGTGATTCCTAGATGTGATGCAGTAATTTTAGTTTTCTAAATATGTCAGAAATAAGTATGCAATTAAGGACGTTATTAGAACAAGATGTAGTATTGTAGTGGAGTAAAAAGCAATAAAATAGTCTCAAGCTGCTCATTTAGTTAGTGACATAATCATCCATATTGAAGTAGGTTGTTATCAATTTACTGTTATCAAAACAAATGTTTTGTATAGATGCACTAATACAGCAATGATACCATTCTGATGTATCATTTGCCACTTTGGATTTTTTAAGATTTGAGTATAGACCATATCCCCACAAAAGAAACACCTTGGTTTGTCAATTATGGTGGCCATAGCTGCAAATTTATGGTGAGTTAGGTGAGACATTAAGTAGTAACATAAATTGCTGATGAATACATTTCATGAATGGCAGATCTGTATGTGATCAGGACCATATTTCTCTCCAGTTTGGTTCTGTATTCTCCTACTTCAAAATGCTGACCAGTAATTGGAGGACACAGTGATGAGAATTTCAATGTTTTAATACTCAATTATAGACAAAAGAAAGAAATAAAGATGACATTTATTTTACAATAACATAGCCCTGAGGCTATTATTGATCATCTGTTGTCACTCAACTTATCAATAAAAAAAATCTGGCAGCTTCAGTTATAACTTAGTCCACTTGTGTAGCAGTATACGATTTATGGATCCAAAAACATATCAAGGCCAACTTTTTATCAGTTAGCAAATGTATAAGTTTAAATTTTAGTATGGAAAATGAACAAAATGAATAGGTATTTTCTTTGTTTTTTATTGGGATGACTTTCCAGAGGTTGGTAAAAGACAAATTCTTTGAATTGTCCCATTTTGGAAGTAAGGTTCTGGATGTCTAAGATTAGAAATTTAATAAATGACAGTAGTTTGACAATATGCTTGATGTTTTGTCAAGAAAGGGTAGAGCTTTAGAATGGATTCCAAGATCAAGAGCAATTGATCTCACAGTAGCAACCATATAGTAGTAGCAGAGTGATATTCAGAGACATACAGAGGTACCCTGAATTTTGCCAGTCTGTCTTGAGATCATGTGGGAAAGAAGAAAATTTAGAATAATCAACCATCATTTCACTTTTGAATTTACTAACATGTTTAATTTAAATCTAGAAATCTTTTTATCCCACACAGAGGCATAGATAACCTTACTGAAGGAACTAAAATATTCATTTGAGATACAAGAAGTTGAATTGTTATGAAAGTAAACTGTTCTCAGAAAGACATTCATTATTATGATCAACACTTCCACTGACAGATTAAATTTTAAAATTTTGTAAATCTAACTGGGTTTATTTTACAACCAGGATAAAGTTTCTCTGAATAAGGAAGTATATGTTGTATTTGGGTCCACTTTTTAATTTCGAAATGCCATAATGTCGAGATTCATAAAATCAAACCCAGAATCTCAACATTATGAAATTCCAAAATTAAAATCTAAATAGAAAAAAAAACATAAAAACATGTAAAAGTATGTTTTTGCAGGGGGAAAACCCCCCTGCACCCCCCACACCCCCTGCAACTAAAATATACTAACTCTGAGATTGCACTACATTGAAGAGAATGGTAATGTTCCCGTTCTGCACTATCTAGCGATCCCTATTACTATTCTCTTCGCTGCAGAGCGATCTTGGAGTTAGTATATTTAAAGTGCAGGGGGTGTGGTGGGTGCAGGGGGTCTTCCCCCCTGCAAAAACATGCTTTTACATGTTTTTATTTTTTTTTCTTAATTTGAGGTTCTCGGTTCAATATATAAAACTTCAGGATTTTGTAATTTCGAAATTAAGATGTGGACCCATTGTATTTATACCTAACACCAAGATATTTGAGTTTGATCAACAAGATATTAATATGGTTGGTAAGTGACAAAGGCATAATACTGTTATGAATGTTTGAGGGAAGGACTCGGCTTATCAAGACTCAGTTTATGATTTGAAACATTACTGTAATCTTTAAATACTCATATCAGATTTAGAATAGCCATAGAAATATTGTAAAGCACAGTATCATCTGCAAAGTTATGTTTAATTAGGTTGAAGAGAGTTTTTCCTGCTGAGAGGAGGTATATAGAATTTAAAAAGAGGTTTGTTCAATAGCATAAAATCATACAGTCATAGAATCTAGTATCCCTGGAATTTTTTATGGCTGGCAAATTATGCCATTAACTGCAATACAAGTAGAGACTGACTGATGGATGACTTTAACTGCTACTGTGAAACTTTTCAAAAATAGTATCAGCTTAGACCTTTAAATGAGAAAGGTATGTGGACACAATCAGGTATTTTGCTTGTATCTAAAGCAAAACACTGTGTTGTTCTATTTGGTGAAGTTCTGGTATGAGGTCATTTCCAGCATTATATTGTTACCCTGGGTCTGTTATGATGCCATAAAACCCAAGCTGGACTTGGATTTAACAAGGTTAGAGGTTAAGTGAAATCTTTTGGATAGAATCATCAAGAAAAAGTATATTAAAATTTAATAATGAGATTGGACAATAAATCTTAATTAACAAAAAATGTAGTTAAGTTTAAGAATGAAAATCAACTTTGATTGAATTATATACTTATACTTTCTACATTTTTGTTTAATGTAGTTATCTATCTTCACAATTGTTGTTGAGATTATTTATTTAAATTTTTCTATCAAGTTGTATTAAACGATACCTGACCAGGAGGCTTACTAAATTTAAGATGCTGGATTTCCATTTCCACTTCATCTGAAGAAAAGTCAGACTCTAATTTGAAAATGAATTGTTCAAGAATTGTGTTAGCAAGGAAGATGGACTAATACTAACTGATGGTTTCCAATTTTTTTGATGGAATTGATAGCAGCATAGATCTGTTTGTATATATAGTAGAAATCACCAATAATAACTTCCTTTAGTTTATATCTGAAATTATCTCTGACTGAAGAAATGTTATTTCAACCATGATTTAATTTAATTAAGTTACCAGCTGTTTGGACAAACTTAAGCCCATTCGGTGTACAATGCACATTTTTATTCAAATACAGATACACTCAAAACATGAAGGATTTTAGTTTATATAGTTTATCAACCAGAATTTCAAAATGTTCTAAATTGAAATTATTTTCTATTTCCATATTTAATCTGACGATTTGTTTTTCAAGACTTTTAATTTGTTTCTCATTATGACATTTTATATAGAAAGCTTGACCTGAGATGTTGAACAGAGAAAGACAGGAAAATTTGAAAGTAAGAAATGTTCCACAGGAGCTAGAGGGCACAGACCACAGAGCTTTTATGTCAGACTACTTAAATGGGTGGTCTGGGTTACTCAAAGATATTATTCTTATATACAGAACTATTTGGGTCTTTATCCCTGCAAGGTAAGCTCATAGATTTCCTCCAACAATTGTCCTCAAACTGCAGATTTATCTGCTCAAAGAACAGCTTAGTTCACTTTGGAACAGCGGAAGAACTTGAATGACTGGTGACTAGTGGATATTTTTGGATCATGACTTTTCATCGGGAACAAGAATGAGTAGAATTCAGTTTATTCCATGGTGAAAGCAATGCAGACAACTGAACTTGTGGTTTATGTTCATTTATCCTGCCATCGTCAAGATTTTTATTCCCAAATTGAACTTAAGCTTTCTTGGAATTGGAGATGGCAGTAACGGAACTAGATAAATATAAAAAGGAAATACAACAGAGGGAAAGAGAAGAAGGGAGCCCTCTAGAAGGGGGGATGTGGTCATCAGTAAAGTAGCAGAACAGAGGAGAGATAGTCAATAAAACCTTTTTCCCTTTTCAAGAAAAAAATATTAGATTGACAGAAAGAGAGACAGAACAACTTAAAAGAAGAGTCCAGGACAACATTAGGGCTGTGAATTTATAAGAGACACCAGCTTGATCCATGAAGAAAATGAGCAGCAGAATGACTAATTTGTTTATCAGTAAGGGAAAAGGATGCTGATAAAATTCAACATGGACTATAATAAAAAGTAAGTAACTTGTTATGTTCTTGATTTACAAAGAACTTGAAAGGTAATGGACTAAGTAAGAGCAGGACATTAAAAATTGTGTAATAGCGATAAGTACAATTTATGTCCAATTTAACTGAAAGGAGTTTTGGCCATGTTACTTTTAATTGGAAATATGTAATGCTTAAATTTCATTGGGAGGAGGAATATTTAAGGCAGTGCTACAAGCAGACAGGAAACAAGGGAATATCAAAGTGTATGAGTAGCTCAGAAAAACAAATGGGTGTTAACTAAGAAAACAGTACTTGGACTCAGACAAAATACAAAGGTGGAAAATATCAGAAATAAGGGAATAAAGGCAGGGGAAGATGACCAGAGAAAAATGAACCCAAATGGACCTGAGTAGGAAGGGGGGGGGCTGGGAGAGAGCAATAGAGGGACATAAAAATAAGAGTCATAAGTAAGCAGAGGCAGAAAAGGACATTTAATGAAGGCACTATGGGGTGAGTAAAGCGTATGCTTTGTATTTAGTTTATATTATAAACTTAAATGTTTTTGGTATGACTGGATCTCAGAGCCACAGACTAGAATTGTGAATGTAGATGGAAGAGAGAGAAGAAAATGCGCAATATTAGACAACAAGAAGGCAAATACAGAATATGTCACAGTGCTGGAACAAAACATGAAAAAAGAGATTGTTAGGGCTAAGTTTACTTGATATATGGTACTTAAGCTGATTACATAACATTTGAAAGATCTCACAGGTAAGGGGAAATTTGGAAAAGTGTTGGAGTATATTAGTCACTGACAATGTTAGATAATGATGCTACAGGAGACATTAAAATAAAAAAGTAAATGAAGACTTGCTGAAGAGAAGTTTAAACAAGGACTATTTTATGGAAAAGTGGGAGGGAAAAAATATGGGGTGATAACACTGATTAAGCGAGGTAGCTGTACTGAGATTTAGGTCCAAAAGAAAGATAAAAATAATAGATTTCTATTAATTGGGGGGTAACTGGGGGGTAGAATCACTCTGCAAAATATGTATATCCTTCCAAGGAGAAAGAGGGAAGAGGGAAGGCAGATATTGGAGCAAATAGTTGAGATTCAACAAGGAATCGTGCTGCTTGTGGAACTAGAAATTAACCACAGATCAGGTAGATGTAAGTAGTGGTCTAAGATTAAGGATATTAATGCCAGAAGGATATTTATTAAGACAATTTCACAAGATACATGGCTGGGTAGACCTAGGGAATAGAATGATAAGAAGAAGAAATTCCACTTTTATGCATGGCAGTATGGGATCTCAATATTAAATCAAATATATGTAAGAAAAGAGGATGAATACCTACTAACGAATATGAATAGGACTCTGTCTTGTGATGGGAGAAATAAGAGCTCCTGAATGAGTAAAGATATATAGGCATTGGATAGCATGTGGGAGTTGGACAAATAATACAACCAGAAAAATCTGTGCTGAAAATTCTAATAGAGGAGTATGCTAGAAACAATACTAAATTAGCAGACCCAGGTGACAAGATTTTGGATGATGCCAATGACAGAATTACAGAGATATTACAGGAGGAAGAAAGGTGGATTTGGAAGCAGAGAGTCTGGATTTAGAAATACAAACTAGAATAAAGGAAGAAGAAGAATTAAGAGACCTAGACTTGGGAGAAGCAGTCAAGAGGAGGTAGATGCTGTTAGAGTAAACATGTTTTGCAAACATGCCCAAACTTCAGAAATAATATCTAGTAGATTAAAACAGCAAAAGATGTAAATAATTATTGGAAAAGTGAGGGACACTGGAAAAGGGAGGATGATCAAGGATCCAGCACAGGTAAGTAGGGTGCTTGCAGATTACTATGGAAAACTATTCCAGATGCTGAACGACAATGAGAATTCAAAGCATGCAATGGAAGGGGTTCCTAAGTGAACTAAAACTATCAATAAAATCTCATAAAGAAGGGAATGAGCTAGTAAACTGTGTTATAGAGCAGGAAATAAAGGAGATTATAAGGGCAAACATGAGATGTAAATCAGCAGGATGAGACAGACTACCAATAGAGGTATAGAAAGACAGTAAAGAGAAATTAAAGCAAGCTTTGCAAAAGTTATTTAAATAGTATTCTAAAAGGGAGATTCCAGAAACATGGAAGAAGGCAAGTAATCACAATAATATTAAAGAGAGGAAAAGGCTCAACAACACCAGGACCATACTGACCAATTACTGTGCTAAACCACAGCTATAAAGTATTTTACAGCAATAGTGCAAACAAATTAACCATACTACTCCTTAAAATAATTAATAGGGATCAATGTGGCTTTTTTAAAGAGTAGAAAAATGTTTGACAATATATTACAGACTAATATAATACTTTTGGAGGCTGAAGAAAAAGGGAAGACCCTTGTCATCTTGGGATTAATTGCTGAAATAGTATGTGATAGGGTACACTGGAGATATTTTTGGGAGGTGATGCATAGAATGAGATTGCTGACATGTTTTATTGGATAAGTGCAAGAGATTTATAGAAATGTAACAGAGAGAGTAAAAATAAATGGAAGTATGCCATCAGAATTTGAGGGATGAAACAAGGGTGCCCTTTGACCCCGCTGTCATTTGCCTTTTATTTGGAACCTTTGGCACAAAGGCTAAGATAGTCTGATTTAAGGGGTTGGCCAGGCCATAATATAGCAATAACACATGCCTGGGTGTGGGTAATGCTGGATTTACCCATGGTTGGTGTGGTTTGGTCACAAGGGCGAAGCCCGAGTGGCCAAACAAAGACAACCATGGGTAAATCCAGCATTATCCACCCCCAGAAGTGGGTTATTGCTATTATACAATGACATTATTTAAGAAAAAAATTGCTTTTCTTAAATAATGGCATTGTATAATGCCTCCTTGCTGCCCTTCTGCAGCTGTCTGGTATCTTGTGGCAGTTCTGATGTCCTGCGCATGCGTATGCCTATGCAGTACATCAGAGCTGTGGGCAAAATCAACAAAGAAAGCAAGATCTCTGTTGCTTTTTACAAACTGTTTCGCTATGTTAAGTGGGTTTAACATAGCAAAACAGCTTTAACAAAAGCAACGGAGAATCTCTGTTGCTTTTTTTAAAGCTGTCTCACTATGTTAAACCCATTTAACATAGCGAGACAGTTTTGAAAAAAGCAACGGAGAAAGCAATATCTCCATTGCTTTTTACAACCTGTCTCGCTATGTTAAAGGAGTTTAACATAGCGAGACAGCTTTAAAAAAATCAAAGGAGAATCTCTGTTGCTTTTTTAAAAGCTGTCTCGCTATGTTAAACTCGTTTAACATAGCGAGACAGTGTGAAGCAACGGAGATCTTGCGTTCTCCGTTGCTGTAAAAAAGAGTTATAGTAATGGAAAAAGTCCAGGTGACTGGACCTTTTTCCATTACTATAACTCTGATTTACAACATGCACGCTGACCAATCAGCATGCACGTTTTTGAATATTAATGGGGGGTCATTGTATAATGGGGAATAGAAGCTAACGATGTTTGCTAACAATGTAATCCTATATTTCATTAATTCATATAGAGACATACTGAGATTATTTAAAATGCTAAGACAATTTACTGTAATATCAAGATATATGGTTAATGAAGATAAAACTAAAACAGTATGTGAGAAACTATGAGCCTACCTATAATCTAGTGCAAGAATAGCCAAGTCTTTGAGGATATTACAGGCTATGATATGTAGAGATATAGATAAAAAAAAAACATGTGGGATTTGTCAAGATAAATTTAAACGGAAGTGAGACAAAAATAAGGGCAATGCTGAAAAGGTGGAAAGTGGCAAAAATAGATTTAGCCCACCAAGCAAATTCCAGCAACCATGAACAACACAAAACCAAAATGTTGCTAGGGTCAAATCCACAAAACTGATAATTGAAGCACAAGACCACATTCCAAGATATATATATTAGAAAAGGAAAGCTGGCACTAGATGAGAAGAGAAGTGGCCAGATATATCTGGGAAAGAAATTGGCCAAGAGTAGACTAGAGCCAAATGATTGTGCCAGAAAGTAATGGTGGTCAGGCTATATCAGACATGGAAGATTATTGTAAAGCTACTGAATTTAGACTGATAAATTACTTAAAAATTTTATAACTCAATTTAGAAGTGAGTGTTGCTTAGGCAAGGGGGGGGTGGGCAAATAGCACAAAGGATACATTTATGGTCTCAAGAAATAGTTTGGGAAAACAATGAAAGTTCTTGTAAGGATCATTCACAAAATCCATGATGAAGTTGTAAGGGGTAAAGAAAGATTCTGGTAAAACCTATAGGGCTAGGTAAATTGTTAGACATTTCATTGGCAAAGTATTGGTGGATAAATGAAAGGAAAAATGCACTACTGAGAACAATTATGAGTGTGAAAGGATTATGGAATGTACGAAGGTGTTAGAGAGGTATAACATAGACAAAAGTGAATGGATGCAATACAAAGGACTACTTAGGGACTTGAAACAATATAATGGAGAAAAGAAAAGAAAACATCTAGAAATGCCTGTAGTGATTCAGATTTTAGTAGAAGCATGAACAGCAGAAGACAGAAGAGATAAACTTGTAAGTAGACTATAAACAATAAAGGAGAAAAGATCAGGGGTAAAATGATACAGAGTTGGGAAAAGATTTTGGGATAAAACATGACTGGAATAAAATCTGTATGGCCCCAAGGAAAACAACTGAATCAAGGAAATTTAGAATACTTGTGTGGAAATGTTTGAACAAATATTTCTATGCTCCAAGCAGGTTAAGTAAAAATTTCCCAGGAAAGGATTGGAGTTGAGGTATTGGTGGTGTAAGAAAAAACATTTGGAAGATTGGAAACATATTTTCAGGGATACAGTAAACCTGAGAAATTCCAAAAAGACCTGCAAAGACCGGTGGAGAAAGTATTATGATGTACATGGGAGTTCAAGGAAGCTGATTGTTATCTATTTGGATAAGACACATGCAGGTCTTGGAAGATATCAAGATGTTAATATCACTGATACCTATAGTGGCAAAAAAGTAATTGAAAAAAATAGAAATCAGAATGGGAACCTATGACTACAGAGGTACTAGAATTAATGAGTAAGGTAAAGGAACAAGAAAGGAAGGCATTGCTGGAATGAAGAGGCAAACATCACCAGAAGAAATGGTGAAAGTGGGAGGAAGTGATAGGACACGAAGGAGTGACTGGAAAAATGGATGCTTTAGGCACAAGTTAACAAGAAGAGGTCTACAACTTCAAATTTAATACAAGAAAGGTTATCCAGCATAGTGAAAATGACAAAAGGCCAGATATTACAATAAATGGGCATGTAGAATTATCAGCAAGCAAAGTTTGTTATTAAGTGTAAACAGACAGTCAAGCACTGAAAAGTGGGCATTTTGAAGGCATTATTATAAATGCAATAAATACTCTTTATATATAACAGTCTTAAGGACAACAGTTTTTAGAGATTTAATACTGTGGTAAGCATTACTGAAATGTTAGAGGTTGATTCTAAAAGGTGAGTATAACTTAAAAAAATAATATAAAATCAAGACAGAGAACAACACAAAATCATTAACAATATGGGGATATTCTAAGCAAAATAATAAAGTACTTAAGCTTTATAGAAGCAAAAGTATGCTGCACATTCAAATATACAGGATAGTTTGGTGAATATAGTAAAGCATGAATGCATAATTATGTGAAATTCAAAATCAGAGCAGTGTGAAATCAACCTTGTGATACTATCAGAAAGCAACTTTCATACCAAAGCAATACAGGAAGACAACAAAAAAAAGGATTACACATCCATAATATTGTGCTCTGCAACACTGTTTATATATCTCTTGCTTGCTTGTTAATGTATGGAATTCTATATAATTGTTTATTATATTTGATTTTAATCTGTAATCGTTCTTTGATAAAGTTCTATGCTCATCATTTCACTCATATATGCTTTTCTTAACAAAACAGTGGGTTAGTCTGAATGTTGATTTTTAAGTGATTTTTTAAGAGTCACCCAAAAAACATCTGGTTTGGTGCTACATAAGGGCTGAAATTAAAAAAAATTATTTCAATAGCAAAAAAAGAAATAAATTCTTGACTAAGTTTTATTGAAGGGTAAGAAGAAAGTATAGTCTTTAGCTACTAGAAAAATACCGTAATATGGATCAAACATGCCATATGTCTGGCTTATATCCACTATAAACCAAGATCGCTACTATGACTAGAATTAAATAAGATCTCGTTTCCCAAAAGTCAGAACCCGGAGTCAAATTCCAGTCACCACACTTAATAATTTCATGATTACCAAAACCAGCCAGCAGGTGTAAGAGTGTAAAGAACCCGACTTATCCTGACAAGGACCATAAACTGAAACCAAAGCCAAAAGATACAATGTAAACAGGCAAATGCAATCCACAAGTATAGACATACCTTGAGGACTGTTTTGGACCTGATTTTTTTTTGGTATGGTAAGACCTCTCTTAAGCAAAATTGGCACTGCACAGCTGCTACTTGTACTGCACGGGGTGAAAATATGAGGAATCCAGTTTATATATATATCAGATAAGAGACACATGTATATGTTTCTTGAATAATACATTTTTATATTATATAGTAGATGCCAACAAATATTTATTTTACAGGCAACCTGAATGCCAACAATGTAACATAGAATAAACTGGTAAATATAACAGTTACCATTTACTTAAAGGTAACATAAAACAACTTTTCTCATAATCAATAAGTTGAAGATGAGGTTCCTTCACATGTTACATTATCTTAATTATAAGCATTTGTTTAGTACTTAGTGGATGCTGCAAAGCAAAATATTTGGCACTGAAATAATTCATTTAGCTTGCAGTGTCAAATAGAAATGAAAGTCTGCCTCAAAAGAATTTGCAAATTATTCAGTATGACTAAACATCACATCCACATTGTCCAAAGAATCCTCAAAGATGAATCCTTTAGAGTGGATGATTGTATTTCATCTAGGTTTTCACATCAAGATACAAAGAAACTATAGCAGAGTTATCTCTGGATTCCATATTCTTACTATGAAGATACATTCCTTTTGAAATTTATTTTTAGGATATTCATGGCAGAATGCTACGGACAGTTTTGTTTTCTGAAATCAAATTATCTAAATGAACCTTATGATACTAATATTAGTTTACTGCTCTTAAAAATATAAATTTTAACTAAACAGATTTGTGGATTTCAGGTTTTTTAGAAGTGATACATAATATTATTTGTAGACTGCTTCTAAAATTTGATCAAGAAGCTCATATCCTAATTGGCTAATCTGAAAGTTCTGTGGCAGTGATAAATGCAGTTGCCACAAGAAAAAATAGCTAATCAGAAAGACAGGATGAACTTGCTGCCCTTACTGTCATCACAATACATTGATTAAGATTGCAAAACTGTATGCAAACAAGATTGACAGTCTTGCAGTACAGAACCTAACTATATCAGAATCACTTAATTGTATGCATGAATCTAGTATTCCATTTTATAGTTTTAATGAATTTAAATTAAAATGTTAATAAATTATGACTCCCTCAGCCTTAATATGACAAAGTAAACTAATACAGTGTACTACTACATATGTGTCAGTATGTTAAACATGTACCTGTCCAAAACATCACTGCTGAACTACTTTAGTAAAACAGCTGAGACAAGGAAAGACTGCTGAAATATGATGGAGTCATTTAAAAAGTAAGGTACATCATTTTAAATGGCTTGATTGTGTATAGAATTATAACAGCAAGAAACACTAGAAATTCTAGTTTGCTTACTTCCAGTGACATTCACCCACAGAGTTAATGGGTCCAACCTTCATACTCCATATATCCTGCAGTGATTTTTTTCTACAGAGACTGCTTTATGCTTTGTCTTTTGTTTTTTAATAATCATATCTCCATAGTGTCATTAAAGTAATAGACTATGCAGAAGGCTGTGAATTTGGACTGCCAGAACTTAAGTAAGGAATTGAATATAGTCCCACACAAAGGGATATGCAAGTTATCTAAATTTGGAATGGATCCAATACTGCCTTGGATGAAAATATACAGGATAATAGGTTCATAGGTTGGTACTAGGTTATCGGCCCTAGGGCCTATAGAAGCCTAGCCATAACAATTCCCTGGCTGTTTCTTCCCACACTATTTTCTTCCCTGAACCCCTGTCCAGCAGGGCTACTGACGTGATCCCTGGAGTGAATTTCCCTTCACCCATCCAATCATCAAGGTTCCTTTTAAAGAGGACCAAAGAAGTGCTCTGCTTGACATGTATATGCAGTCTATTCCAGAGTCTAGGGAGTCCCTGGGTCAGGAACTTATCCTTCCAGCATGTTTTGTTTATTGTGATGACAAGGTTTAGATCCCTGGAGCGTGTGGCTCTGAGGGATTGGGATTTCTTTAAGTGTAGCATGTCCAACAGCTCTGGGTTTGACATGGCCTTGTATGTTAAGCAGAGATCGCCTCTGAGTAGATGATATGCGACCGAGTGCAGCTGAAGATTTTTAAGGCAGTTAGCGTAGGTCATCT
This sequence comes from Protopterus annectens, assembly GCF_019279795.1. Lineage (NCBI taxonomy): Eukaryota > Metazoa > Chordata > Ceratodontiformes > Protopteridae > Protopterus > Protopterus annectens. The sequence goes on along the minus strand of NC_056731.1, from coordinate 764,313,143 downwards.
GCATTAGGCCTGTGATTCTTTTAGTGAGGTATTTCTGTGGCCTTTCCAATTGTGGCAGATGGGGTGTTGTATTCTATAATGGATGTAATGATGGATGAGTGCACTGGGACAATGACCTCCTTTTTTCTCGATGAAAAGTCCTTAGTGATGAGGTGTGCCACATAGAAGGATTTCCTGACTTTTGTGGTGATGTGGTTATCAAAGGTGAGACCACTGTCCACCTGTGTCCCTAAGTCTCATCACAGTTTCGGTGTTTAGTGTACTGCCATTTATGTGGTAATTCATGGGTACATGTTTTTTCCCAAAGGGGATAACTATACATTTCTTGGCATTGAGCTTGAGCCCATGGCTCTGGCACCAAGCATCTGTTTCTGTAATGCCTTTTTGTAGAGTATCCACATCATTTGGGGATTCAATAATGGCTCCCAGTTTGCAGTCATCTGTGAACTTTGTTAGCCAGAGTCCCTTAGTGATGGCCTGTACTTCAGAGAAGTAGATGCCAAATAAGACCGGTCCCAGGACTAAACTCTGAGGTACTCCACGTGTCACTTGTCTGGAGCTGGATTTGGAGTCGGCTACTTTTACAGTGTGGGTTCTTTCTGTAAGCCAGTTGGCAACCCATCAAGTGACATAGGGATTAATGCCCAGCTTAGTAAGTTTATCTATGATTCCAGAGTGGGGGATGGTGTCAAAGGACTTGGCGAGGTCCAGATAGTCTGTGTAGACCCCCTTACCCTTGTCCATGGCTCTGGAAACTGATTCAAAGAAATCCATCAGGTTCAGGAGACAGGATTGGCCCTTCACAAACCCAAACTGGGTGGGATCCAGTGTTTGAAGGTTGCCAATGTCTTTGTTTATAAGTTCCATGATAATACATTCCATGGCCTTGCAGATCAGGCTCATCAGACTAATGTATATTACTGAATGGAATCCATAATTAATAAGTGGAAATTTACTTTTTGCAGTGTCTGAAGCCAGCAGGATACATATAACCTTTGATAACAGAATATCATAATGCTGTGAGTTCTGACCTTACACTATGCACTTGAACTCACTGCAGTACTGACAGCGCCATTTAACAATGAGGGAGCACTGCACTTCTGATGTGCCATCATTCATATGATATATTAAAATGAGGCACAATTAGCTTGAGATGTTAGTAATTCAGGTAGGTTTAGAGATCACACGACCCTTATCAGGAAAAATCTGAGGGCATCTTCCAGTGTTATGGCCAGAGTTTCTCTAGTAGATATAAGTTACAGCCTGAGTCTTTGAAGATAGTAATAGGCTCAGTATGCTTTAACCTGTCAACATAACAAAAATATATCAGACGTGATGAGCCATATGTTTCACTTATGGAATGAATCCTCTTTAATGTTAGTATAAATATTAGGAGTGAGTGGTGACACAGAGATCTACAACAACAGTGGCACCAAAATCAGGGTTGATGGACCCACAATAGATGAAGCCCTAACTATGGGCCAGGTGACCTTGGGTTCAATTAGTCACTTCGGTGTCTGATACTATGATAGGGAAGGATGAATGTGCCCATCTGGGGAAACAACGTTCTTTTAGATGTTCCCTATGGAGAGGTGTGTTAACGGAGGATAATAGCCCTTGAATGCAACAGGTGAACATAAAATTCATAAAAATGAAAGAAATACTAAAGTGGAGGCAGTCAGTGGTATAACCTCCCAGTATGCCATTAGGTTCCATGCTGGACCCATCCTTGGGTGTAGAACAGAAATAGTCCAGGGATTCTAGGAGAGGCTGGCAGACCTGGAGATGGATGGAGGTACCAGAGTACACTGGAAAGACTGAAGCAGAAGGGGAATTTATTGAAAGGGGTTGATACAATAACATGAGGAAATTTTGTAAAGTTACAGTGATATGCATATAATAGATAATAGGTTCATAGGTATATACTCGGCTGACATCCACTGGGGAATTTTTAAGACTAGCCATGCATCCCAAATCTCTGATAAGTTCTGATATCCTTGGTAATGTAAACAGGGATTGAGAGATGAAACATTTACAAGCAGGGGCTTGGGAGATGAACTGTTCATGTGCTACCACTGTCCATTAGAGACATAGGTGTTAAACCACAGTTAAATTTCTAGTTCCCCATCCAGTTGCCCAAATTATATTTGATTTGGGTTTGGGAGGAACTCAGCTTCCACATGGATGGAGAGCCTGTACTAGAGAAGGGGTAGTCTCTGGGATAAATAGCTGTCTCCAACAGGTCCTATTTTTATCCCAGCAAAGTTTATGTGCTTAGAATGGTAATAATGATTCATAGTAATAAAAACACAAGGAAAAATTACATAGTGGGTAATGGCAGCAACATGGAATAGGACCTTGGCAAAATATTATCAGGTTATGTGATTATGGGCATTTACTTTAAGGAAAGTTACAGAAATTATTGGGCCCATTGAAAAAGGCATCAGTAGTAGAAAAAATAAATGTATTTGTTTCTGTTTAGATAGTTAGTGAAACTTCACCAAAAGCATGTATTTCTTGAGTTTCTCCCTCTGTAAATATGATGACAGATTAGAGGATTCATTAAAAGTTATGCTATGTCAGCATGACAAGACATACAAGAAGAGAGAGTAAAGGACATGTATATATAAGCTACAGAGAAAAGTGGAAGAGAAGAGACATGATAGATAACTTAAGTAGTTAAAGTTTATGGGGGCAGCAACTTTCTGATGAGGATCTGTAAAGGTTCATGGGCTTACAGTTTAAAGGCAAAAGATGGTGCAGAGCTGGTATTATTAGTATTATTTTTATAGGGAGGATTGTAGACACAAGGAATAGCATTATTAACATATCTGTGGAAAAATTCTGATTCAAAATTGTGTGGGACAGGTAAAAAGTTTAATGAGATATATAAGATATTGATAAACAAAGAGCTACAGGTTTTTTTCATTAGGCAAGAAATTTGGCAAACTTTGTGAGACGCACATTTTTATCGGCATGTAAGTTATATGTTTTTCTGTATATGGAAGTTATGAAACTGGCTACAAATGAAAACAGTAAAAACATGACATTCACTTATTCTTTTCTTATACCCATTTTATACATTTCTGGAGCTTTTTGTTTTAGTTTATTATGCATTCTTGATTGATTGTCACTGAGGAACAGAGCAAGCAAAAGGTACAAGGCCAAAACGAACTCCACTCCATTACAAGACACACACATTCATACACACATATTCACACATACACACAACACACACACACACACACACACACACACACACACACACACACACACATGCACACACACACACACATATGCACACACACACTTAGAGACAGTTTTAGTATTGACATTTTGCCTGCTAACAGGCCTTTTTAAAAGGAAAGGAAACCAGAAACCCCAGGGAATACCCACATGAACAGGGAAGCTGCAAAGAAAAGCAATACACTGCAGATGGGAATCAAATGAGAGAGGCAAGGGCTGTGTATCAGCAGTGATAACAGTATGTCACTGTGCCACCTATAATAGACAACTATATGGCATTCTTGGAGTAAATGAGGTAGTGTGCGAAAATATCCTTTGAGAAAATAAGACGGCTTACAAATGACTGATTAAATTACTCAAAGCACTAGCTGTAGCCAGTGAAGAAATGTGTTGTTTTCTAGCTTCACTATTAGAAATTTAAGCCAAGTTCATACAGCTTGATACTGAGCTTGATGAAGATTGTTTTATTATGATACATGGTCAATGAAACAACAGCTAACAGGCCTGGTCCTCACACACATGTTAACTGCACAAAGTAAAAAACAAAACAGCTTGCTTTATTTGTCCTGGAGAATGAAACAGAAATACTGTTTGTCTTCATTACAATGTTGTTTCCTCTTTCCTTCTCATTTACTGGAAATGTGTGCTATATACAGAATCAGTGATAGTCTTGAGTTTATGCATCTGTCATCATCTCCTTTCGGCTAATCCCGTTAGGGGTCGCCACAGCAGATCATCTGTTTCCATTTCTTCCTGTCCTCTGGATCTTGCTTTGTCACACCAACCACCTACATGTCCTCATGCATATGTATGGGGCTTAAATACACACTATATAAAGAATGAAGATGCATGTGTAAATATACATACAGTAGTTGAGAACTAGAGATGAGTGTTTTGTATCTGTCTCATGTTTTTCTTTTGTTTTCACAGAATATACAATACCTTACTCAATAAAATTAAAATGTTCCATAACAGAGAAGTTATTTTGTAATAGTTATCAATTTTGCCTAGTTCTCTAACTAAATAATATTAATTTATTTTCAGATTGAAGCCTGCAATACAGAAGCTGAAAAAATTGATTCTCTGATAAATTCTGACAGCCCAACGCTCATATCCTATGTGCCTTTATCAGCACTGATCACATCACAAGTGCATGTCTCTTTAAGCCATTCCTCTTGTAGCATCATGACTATCCCTTTAGTGTTTGCACTTTTTGTAAGCTTTATACTTAGTCTGTTTGAGATAGGGGTGCTGTAACTGCTTTTTTTGTAAAGGGTAAGATGAAATGGATATCGTCTATCTCACAATGTGGGAAGAGAGTTTTAATGCAGGTGAAAATAAAAAAATGCAGTAAAGTGTACTTAAATAAACAGCCGCAGTGTACAGGTTCATCCTAAATATATAGTAAAAGAACACATTTTTGCCCTCCCAGTAGTTTGCTTTGTCATACATGTTCTGCTGCTGTGTTTTATTTAAATTTGTTGTTTTTTCCAACAATCCAAAAAGATTTGTATTTTATTAAATGAAGTTTTGATATGGACAATACAATATTTGATTATGGTGCCAGAAATGGTCCTAGTACTAAGACCAAAAAATTCTCACATTTTGTTGTATTAATCTAATTTGTATTTTAAGTTTGAAAATTATAAACTGCTGCTATTGGTCTTATTGTATCCTTCACAATGAAATGAGTATTACTTTATTGTGGTCTTTTATTGAAGACATTGTATTTTTAATATGAAGAAAAACGAAAAGCCATTACTACGATATGACAATCATTTATATAAAATCGTTCTATATATGTCTCATGTTTTTGTGTGTATTTGTAGACAAATGCAATAATTTGTAATCTTTTGTAAACTTGAATGCAATTTTATGTTTCAATCCTTAGTGGATGCATTCAAGATGCCAATCTATATATTTATCAAGTGCCATTCTTTGTATTGCTGTATTTGCATGTTGACTGATGAAGTATTAATTTTAAATATACTAGATTTTACAGTGTATGTGTTTTCGTAAAAAAAATTTCCTCATGCACCTAAGCCTATCATTTATATGAAGTGTTTTATTTCAGTATTATTACAACAGGCAGCTTTATAAAATGTTATTAAAGTAATTCTTGATTTGTTGCCAAATGTAATATTTTTAAAATGTGTATGTTTATGGCATACATTTCAACCTCAAAGCCTTTTTTAGCATTTCTCTATTTTTGAAAATGTTATCAAGCTGGATGAATTAAAGAGCTGTTTTAATAATAAAAAGAGCATTATATTGTTTCTTATGCATTTGAGTCATTATTGTGTGATGTTGCAGTCTAATTTATTTGCAGTATTTTTATGGGAATTATTTGAAATGGTGCTAGGTCAGCTAAAGGCAATACAGACCCCATTCAAAAGTTATAGCAGGCTAAACCATTATCTGATGTGTTATGAACCTTATGTTATACATTCTAGTTCTCTTTAAAAAAGAAACAAATCAGTATTATCCAATATGTTTGCTTTGTTGACAGACATATTGTGAGGGTGATAAATTGTGTATTTTGTACTTCATCATAATGAATCTTCCAAGTAGTATAAATGATATGGAGCCTCTGCAAATACCTGTACTGATTCACAGCATCATTTGTTCAGTGTATCTGGAATAATTTTCTACTCCATTTATATGATCTTTACAATGATAGCATTTTAATATTGTAGCTTTCTAGTAAAAACTAATAACCACCAGTTATACTTCTAATACTGTTTTTTGGACTTGAAAGTTGTGTATTCCAGAGTGTCAGTTCTGTGGTCCTTGATCTGGGAAGTAATTTAAAACATCTTTACAAGCGAGAAAGAGACTGTAAATTAAAATTCTTTCTTTGTATCGTCTTTATTTCCTTAGTCACCCCTTTCAGCACACACTCTGATTACCATCCATGAAAAACACTGGTAAGAGATGTACCCAGTCATTTGTACACATAATGTTTTCATCATCACATCTTCATTTTTTCTGTTGCACCAAGTCTTAATTTTTATTAAAAGTTCTCCCTTTTCTAAAAACAAATTCAGCACTGAATATCCTTAGCTAATCCATTTGTGGAGGTAGAAAGCTCCATACTGTAATGCTGGTGGCCCATTTTTGATTAATGACCATTATGTTGATGTGGTGGTGGTGCTGTGGTAGCATTGTTGCCTCACAGTAAGACACTGTCTGGTTCGATTCTCAGCTAGAGCGTCTTCTGTGTGGAGACATGCGTGAATGGGCATACCTTCATTGAAGGTTGTACATCAAGGCTGGTAACTCGGCATGTAAAAATCAACTACCAATCATTAGCAGACCGGAGTTCCGCTGTGGCGACCCCTAACTGGGAAAAGTTGAAAGACACAACAGCAACATGTTGGGGCCTGGATAGGGAAGGAGAGGTAGAAGAGACTGAGGCTTTATGCAGAAATTTTGAGAAGGGTCAAAATCCCTTATCACTCAAGTGTTCAGTGGCATGCCTTTCTGGGGAAAAGTTTTGAAAATGTGAAGTAAAGTGGCTCATTTTGGTGATTTTTTTTTAACATACTAGAAATTAAGATTATAAATTACTTTCCCTAATAATATTAACCTTGTTGAGTTTTTTATCCATTATCAGTAGCCCAGTCCTTTGACTTTTAATCCTAAGAGGATGAGAGATAAGGGTGAAGTGAAATTTTGAATTTTGAATGAAGACACTTACAAAATCATTTAAACCACATACTAAATATTACAAATTCAGATGGGTTTTCCAAGTGAGCCAATTAGCGGCCAGTACTTCAGCAGGAAAACATGTATAATGAAAAATTCTAATCCTTCCCTGGACCTGCTAAATGGTTTTATGACTTTAAACCAGTTGGCTCATTCTTCGCATTAAGAAAGAGAGCTAGGCATCCCTGGTCTAGGCAAGAATGTTGTGTTTACCCCAATTGCCCCATTAAGTCCTTTGGGGATGAGAACCAGACATCCTTGGACTAGGAGAGACTCCCATGTTTAACCCCATTGGCATATTTATTCCATTAGAAATGAAAACCAGATATCACTGTGCTAAATAAGAGTCCTATAACCCATTCATTCCTGCCCACAATGCCGTATCACCCCATTTATTCCCTCTTTGGCAAGAGTCAGGTGGTAGAGAGTAGGACAGCTTACAGATTTGGTGGGGTGGCCTACCCTTCCCCAGGAGCACCACCCTGCATCCCCACAGCTCCACAGCTTCTGCTGCTGCTGGACTCAAGAATTTTGCATCCACATGCTGTCTGGATTACATTTATATGCACATAGGATGCATTTTCTTAAAGGCTTGTGTTCCACAGGTTCTACACCTACTGTTCTCATTAGGTGTCACCCAAGTTGTGAGCACCTGCTGCCTTCCTCCCTCTTCTCCAAGATGGCTGACTCAGCAGCAGCTGCTCACTTGCATTCTACTCTGCCAGCTGCTACAGGCTGCTAGCTGAATTCTGGTCCCCTGAGTCATAGTCAGGGCTCTATCCCTGTATACCATGGAGCTGCTTAATCCTTCTCTTTTTTACTCCAAATTTCTTCTGCCATACTTTTGCTTCTTATTCAGATGTTCTCCCCACCACAACTTCAGGTCCACTCCAACAAGATTATAAATAGTTTGTAAGGTTTTGTCTGCTCACATATAGACAGTTTACTAGTATTAGCACAAGCTGTTACTTCAATTTACTCTTTTTAAGTTTTGCATTATAAGTTGTGAGAAAAAAGTTTAACCAATACTGCAACATCAGTAAAATACATTTAGCACAACACTCAGGATGTAATTAAGACAGTATGGACAGATTTTTATTTTTCAGGCAAAGGTAAAGGTTATAGAGGCATTGTCTTACTTAAATGTAAATGCAAGCAGGAGATAGCAACATGTAAAGAGTAAAACACATTAAATAGCCATTGTGGCTTATACTTTGAACTCTATTTATATTTATTTATTTTTATTTATTTATTTCAGATTTATGACTGGGGAAATCCACTGGGCCAAGAAGAGGCCATTTTCAGTGGAGGCCCGGGGAGAAAAGCTCCAGGCAAAATTCAAACAGTATCAACATTTTTGCAAGATACACATGATATTGAAAATATATAGTATGTAAAATATGCAAACATATAGTTATTGAACAGTAGTTTAGGTACAATTTGAGAGTTGAGACATACTGGTACTGTACATAGTAGTATAACATATGTAATTTAGGTACACTTTGAGAGATTGCGAAAGCATACTGGTACTGTAAGTAGTGATACAATATAGGTAGTGGACTGTCATAAACATTGAGCAATGAGAAAGAAGCATTCATATACTGGAAGACAGAAAGCCGGAAATATTCAACATAAAGTTATTGGACATAGTAAATTAGGTACAAATTGAGAGCTTGAGAAAGCCTACTGGTACTGTGGATGGTAGTACATCATAGTTAGTGTACTGTCATATACCTCAAACATTGTGAAAGAAGTATACATTTACTGGTATATCTTTGGTAATGAGTGGATTTCCATAGTGGGGCTATAGGATATAAGTTATAGCTACAGTAGGGTGGAGGGGTGTTTAAGTTGGAGTGTGACAGGACTTAACTTCTTGCATTTCAGCTAATTTAGTGTAACTTTTGGTCATATGGAAACTCATTAGCTTTAAGCACAATACTCTTATCCTAAGTATCTTTACAGTACAACAACTATTTATCATATGCACAATATTTGGATAACAAAAAGGTAGGAAAATGCAGAGTTTGAATTAGAGTGAAATAGTGTTACTTTTTATTTTACATACAAAGTCTCACCTGCCCTCTGCAAAACAGATAATATACCTGGCTGCTTACTGGCAGGCTTAAATCATCAACTAGAAAAACCTCCCATAAACACGTTCACTCAAAGTCTCTTCATAGGCTATGTACCTGAAGAATGGAGAAACACCATAGTGATTTTCATCCATAAGGACAGCATCTCAGCTGATTCAGATAACTGTAGGCCCATCAATCTCAATAAACTTATCTATAAATGAAATTAATTAATGTAAAACTAGTTTAATAAGGACATAAAAGATCTGCAGACACTAGACCTTTCTCAATTTCAGTTTGTCAAGAGAAGAGCGTGTGCTCTTAATTGTGCTTATGGCTTTGAAAAAGTTACCACAGCCTTAGATAAAAGACTTCCCATTCACATTTCTTATTTGGAGATATGATACCACCCCCCACTCTGCCATCGTACATAAGCTAGCCCTACTAAACATCAAACACTTTGTAGTTCGGTGGATTGCCAACGGGCTCTTAAATTATGTATACTTGATCAGAATAAATGATACCACTTTCAAAATATTTGAGAGTAGGCAAGAGAGGAATGAATAAGGAAGCAAATTAGAGGAATAGAGTACTTGTAGGAATATGTGATTTTGGTTTAGAATGGCTGGCAAGAGTACAGCAAAGGTAGGTTGGTAAGTCTGTGGATTAGCAGCACTGGCAAGAATGCAGCAAAGAAGGGTTGGCACGTAGAAGGTTAGAAAGACTGGTGAGGGTTAAAGCAAGGGCAACTAGGTTGGTATGCAGTAACAGACTTACAACAGTTTGGTGAATAGATACTGGAGCTATTGAGAATAGTGTTGTGTAGTAAAGTAATAGACAGAAAAGATAAGATAGACTAGTGACCGAGCAGGAGACTGAGTTCAGGGAAGTAGTTTATAAGATAGTGGGTGGGGAGAAGGCAAATTACGGTGCAATGAGGAGAAGAGAGGTAGTTACATGTTGTGTGTTGGAGTATGGAGGAAATAATGTGTTTATTGGGGATGGAGAATGGGAGGTGTGTGATGGAATGTCTTGTGTACAGGTTGTGGGAGTGTTTAGTTCAGGTTGATTTGATTGCTAGAATGATGTGGAGGTGGGTGCATTTGGTAAGGTTTACTTTTGATTAAGATGGAAAGGATGGGAATTGGTGATAGAGCGGAGGTGTGGAGTGGAGTGAGCCCGAACTTAGAGAGGGTGAATGGAGTGGGTCCCACCTAAACAGGCCAGCATGCCAGCATGGAATTTCAGATGTGTTTGATAAAACTGATTTCTAAAAGAGCTTGTTAGGTAAGTAAATGCAAGGTTAAATATTTGTTGTTTGTCCAAGGTAAGAAAAGAAAGAAAAAAAACTGCTTGGTTTGTGAATGGTGATAATATGTTTAGAGAGGTAAGTGTAGGGACAGTATGTAATTTTCCATTCACCTTTTAGGTCTATGGCATCCAAGGATCTATCGTTTTCAGTATAGAGAAGTAGTAAGCTAAAGCATATAGGTATTGGTTTACTGCAGAGTATAGGTTTACATTTGCGACAGCATTGCAATTAAGACTACCAAGATTTTACACATATTACTTTAGCAGAGTTTGTATGGTTTAATTTTCTGAACCAGTAAATGGTCAATAAGGTGTCTAGAGCAAAAGGAGCATTAGCAATACTTATTCAGCTGTGTGTACTCCTTAAATGTAAACTATGCAAATCACATTGATGATACTATATTATTACATACATACATACATATATAGCCATTTAGTTCTTTGGTTTAAAGGGATTCTGTGATAGTTAAATGGCATTTGGACACACTCCTTTGATTTCTAGCAGTGTTCTGGAGGGCTATTTTAAGTATTGATAGATGAGGTGTTTTGGGGGATTGCTAGACTGCTGGATAGAAAGGTTTATAGTCGGGATTGAAACTCCGTGTACTGCACTAACAAAGTACTGTGAGAGAAAAAGCTAGGGTGAAGAGAGAAGATAGAAAAGTATAAGGATTTCACTGAACTTGCTGAAAACCCTTTGGCATTTGCTTGTAAATAACACTAGGAAGACAATTTTTTGCTGGGGATGGGATTGCCCTACACTGAGCAGACAAACAGCCCAATTTTATACATACATAAGTCCCTTATTGCAGAAACACAGCATCAGTCCTGTAACTAGTTTAAGTAGTCTTTGAAACAGTACATTTGTTCATATGTTTATGCTAGGCTAATGGCCACTAGGGTCCTTATCAGCCTAGCCAGGCATCCCAAATGTGACCCACAAATTTGATTTACATAGGTGGTGATTTACTGACTGCCTCTGTCTATCAGAGACATCGAAGCCAGACCAAGGGTGAATTTCCAATTACCCATCCATTAGTCCAAGTTGTGCTTAAATAGGAATAGGGAGGAACTCTGCTTCACATGGATGGGAGCCTATTCCAGAAAATGGGAATTCTCCGAGCTACACATCTTTCTCTTCAACATGTCCTATTTATGTTGCAAGCAAAATGTAGTTTTTTTAACGTAGTAGTTCAGATGCTGTTTGCTTTGCAAAAGGTTAATCAAAACTGGGTCCAGGGATATCTTGTATGCCAGGCAAATATCACCTGTCAGAAGTCTGTATGATAATGAGTAAGGAGACGGGGCTTTAAGGCTATCAGCAAAGGACATTGTGTAAACTCCCTGTATTTTTTTGTAAGGAACCTTTGTGAACATTCCAGTTGCTGCATGTGTCTGGACAGACACATACTGAAGGGGGCATTATACACTACGATGGGTCTGGTGAGGGCTGAATACAGTGGTATGATGACCTTTCTGGACCTAGATGTTATGCTCTTCCTTATAAGGTGGGCAATGTAGAAGGATTTTCTTACTACCTTGGACAAATGTTGGTTGAAGGCTAGGTTACTATCTACATGAGTTCCCAGATCCATGACTAGTGAAGCAACATTTAAGGATGTTGTATTGATGACGTATTTACCTGGGGTGGTAGACTTCCCGAAAGGTACTATAATGCACTTCTTGGTACTCAGTTTTAAGCCATAGCTTTGGTACCAAGTATTTGTCTGTGTTACACCTTCTTGAAGGGTGTTCTCACCCTTTGTAAAACACAACCACCACAAAGCACCAATTCTCGTGTGTTATCTCTTCCACTATTAGTTGTGATATTATATTTTAATAACCCAAAAGCTGTTTTAAAAATGAGCAGGTTACTGTTACAAAACATTTTTAATGTACCTCAACACACGTAACGTGTATAATGGTAAAGCTTTATGTTTTTGATACAGGGCAGTGAACGGTAGCTTTCCTTAATTTTAAATGTTTTATTTTGTATTTATTTTTTACAACATCCTAGCTGCTTCCGGAAGCTATACTACTTGTGCATAGACAATAGAAGACCTTTTAATAGAATCCATCACAGAAAAATAAGTTCACTTTTGCCAAAGACTAATGACATTGCAATATTTGTGACAGCAAACAAAGACAATGTCAAAATTGTACCCCACCAAAATCATTCCCCAGCAGCATGTAGATGGGATACACAAGTGTGGGCCATCAAACAGATGGAGTCTAGCAAGTCTTGGGTTTCATTACAGATGCAATTACAAATTATCTTCTGTAAACTAATCCATAGCTAAATCAAATGAAGTCGTTAGGCAGGCAGACAGCTTCCAGAAAGACCAAATAAAGTCCAGTATGGATGCCATGAGACAGGCTATGATGCACATCCTTGAAGTAGAGCAGCAGTCTTTCTTAATGAAAGTTAACAAATGTCAAGGGTCCTTACAATAACTAATATAAAAGATAAGCATTGTTTCTTCTGACATCTTTTCACAATGACAGCCAGATGGGCTTGTCATAAATGACTCAATATGACCTTGTTTTTGAGCCTGACTATGTCCATGATCTCACTAACAAATAGACTGTGAAAAGTTCTTTCAAGACAATTTCAATAAGATCAGCAAATCTCAAAGACTGTAGGTGCTTTTCATAAATATTGTGCATCCTGCAACATACTTTGGTATACCATAGATTCATGTACCAAAGCCTGCTGTCATTTATGAAAGAAGTGACACAATGGGCTAAGACATTATATGATACCTTCCTGTTGTGTCACCATTGTACACCATGCATGGAGTACATGTGCAAATCATTCCCCCTACCTGAAATATGCTCCATTCACAAAACAATCTGCAGTGGAGTACAGGTAGGTCCAATAGGGTAAGACATGGGAATCCAACTACTTATAATCTGATGGCACTGCGACTGTGAGTTTGGTAATCTCCCTCCCCCATGAATAGGGTGCATAATAGATATAGTTAAACAACATATGAGTTTGGTATACAGAAATAAATAAATAAAAACTATTGAACAGTAGGAAAATCCACACTGGCAGAGGAGTTTCCTACTATGCATTCAAACCTGCTGCTGCAACTTAACTTGTGATGCTGGTGAGCTCCTTCCAATGAATTTTTACACAGCACCACATTTTGTCATTGCCATTATATAATAATGATTCCCAGTCTGCTGTCATGGTTAGGGAGTGAAACTTTTTTTATGAATCACTGCCAGAAAGGGCAGCAGTAGCTACCTATAAGATGTAAGATTACCTTACTAAGCTGTCTGTACTGCTGTGCTGTATAGCACTGTTCGGCTTCTCCACATCCCAAGCCACAGAAATGTACTATACATTCTGTGTGTCACACAAAAATTAGATAATCTTTGTACACCACCCTAGACTACAATCCACAGGCATGGACTGGGGTAGTCCAGGACACATTCACAAGATGCAAGTACACTCTGTGGAACTTATGGCTATAGCACAGAATAGGACTGGTTTGGGAGAAAGACAATTAGAGGGGTACATTATTAACACATATGGTTCAGTAATTTTGTGTTAAACAATCTTATGGTAAATTACAAGGAGGCTATTATTTAACAATGGTGATTGTAAATCTTGAGTTGTCATTGGACTGAATATGTTTCATAGCACCCACTTCTTCCATTCAAGCTTCATTGATTAGTTATGCTGCTTTTCAGTATATTGCCTCCAAGTATCACCATCTATGCACCAGTCACTAACAGTCATTAGCAACACATTTCCTTATCTCCTATGAAAAATTTCCATTTTTTTCTGTAATATCAACCTTTCAATTCCATTTTTTAACAAATCTATGATGTTTCTCAAATGTATAATTTTTCCTTAGTTTTCTGTTTTCACCCCCTTTTTTATAAATGTAACTTCTAAATATTCTTGATTGAACCTTCCAGTGATTCTGTTTTTTCTGTTACTACCCGTCTGCCTCTCATATTCTAATATCAGTTCCTTATTAAATTAAATCTATTTGTATCTCAACATCTTATTATTTAAAATTGTCAGTGTCAACCTACTTTTCTTCAAGCTAATCACCTTTTGCATGTATACATGCTATTGACAATTAAATATGTTTCTGATATTGTGACTTCTGTGTTTGATATATGCCATTAGACTGTATAAACAACCCAATATGAAGGTAGTCACTTTGAGTTGTAGTTGTTGTAGATACTCTTCTTACTTAACTTTTGAGTTGTAATGAAGTAATTAATAACAGGCCCATCATTTTTTGGCAAAAAAGTATAATCGTAACTTGAGTTTTTTGTCATGTCTATTTTTATTACAAGATTATAAGCTCTTACCAACTGCAGAAGTATAATAACTTGTTGTTTATGACTTTAAAATTGAAATTGTTTTATAAAAATGTATTTTCTTTTTGCAGCTCAGTATATGTACCATGAAACCAATCATTTCATTCAAAGCAATAATTCACTTCATTTAATATGTTTTGGTTCCTTCCTATTTATCCTTCCATGTCATCCCAATATTTACTGTCTATTTTTGCTTCTCTCATTTTTATCAAATTATATACACTAATTAAAACAGTCCCTTTTTGATCCATTCTCACATTAATAACCAGCATATTAGCTGTTTGTTTTACTAGCAATGCCTACATTTCTTTATACTTTCTTATGAAAGTTAGAGGCCCTCCATTTGCTCCACTATATTATTGTTTTTTACTATTATTACACCAAATACTTGATAATGTACTTTTATACCTTCCATTTCATTGAACCACATTTCCTGAGTAGTAAGTATATCATAGTGCTGTACAAACCTTTGAAAATCCTCATCACCTTGTTCATTTTAATAACCAGCTACATCCCAAGTTAACATATGAATACCTGTTCTCTGCTTGTAATTCTACTTTCATTTCACTCATGAACGATTCTTATTTAGTGTGGCAAATAGTGCAGAGGATTAAGGCACTGAACTATTAATGAGCTGCTTTCTCAAGGACAGGGTACATCGTTTATTTCCTTCCACCTCTATTTGCCTACTATGCAATTCTGAGCAAGTCTTTTAACTAGATGGCACTTCCAAGTTCACCCTGAAAAATTACCCTTATGTCCAGTGGGCTTAGCCAGTCAACCAATGAATAAAATAAAAATAAGAGCATAAACATTGAGTCTCCAATTGTTTTTACTATTTCATTTTTCCTCTTCCATCCAACTGAGTATCTGTCGTAATACAAATTTCACCAGATTTTGCAACCCCCCAGTGAGATGCAGACAGACCTTAAAAAAACACATTAACCAGATATCTGACAAATCAGTGTATTCTACTTGAATGAGGACAAAGGTCTGACCATATGAAGGATCCAAAGTTTACAGTGAACCACATGGATCATGCAATTGAGAGAGGCAAAAATAGCTGTGGAATGAAGGATGCTGACTAGTTCTATTAATGCTCCCAGGGATCAGTAGCAGGTAACATGTATAGCAGGCTGTTGTGAGCAGAGCAACTACATATTCCTGGAGAGCTGTCTTTTCCTGTAGTGACCTTCTGGTGCATTGTTTACTATGCCTCTTCTCACATTTAACAGGGGTAAAGAAGGAGAAAGAGATGAACTCTAGTGACCTACTGATGAGGTACACCTTTCTTGGGAGCTACGCTTTTCCTTATTGTGACCTTCTGTGATACGTTCTTCTACAGCTCTCATTTTCACTGTTCGCAGATACTGGAGACTTACTGCCAGTCAGAACACCAGACACACTGTGGTCCTGAATAGCACACCATTTCAGCTACTAAAAAAACATTGTAATACGGTACTACTTTTATTTATTAATAGTAAAAAACAAACCAGAAATCCAGCGTTCGATAAATCTGTTTAATAAAACACTGCACAAAGTTTTTGAGTTAAACTCTTAACTCGAAAGCTTTGTTTGTGCAGTGTTTTATTAAACAGATTTATCGAACGGTGGACTTCTGATTTGTTTTTTAATACTTGTTTGGAGTACTTTGAAGTCCTTCAGCTGGCCCGGAGAGTTATTGGTCTGTTTACTTGTATTTATTAAAGTATGCAGTATTAAACTGTCTGCCTTAGGAAATTAAATTGGGTTTCAGGAAAATCTCACTTCTGTGGCTACTTCTGAGTTGGGCAACCTGTTCTGCAGTTACAGTACATATTATGTGTTCTTAACAGCTTTAATGTTTCAAATGTGCTTTTGTCTGAATTATTTTGCTAATTTTTAAATTTTGAATCAAAATATATTGGCTGCAGGGTTCATAGGGCTACAGCCCTGAGTATGATGCACTTGGCTTCAGATCAGCTAGTGACCTAGGCACTGGAAAAGCCACCTGAGAAGGTGAGAATAAGTGTCCCATGCAAGCTTTTCTATATCTACTATAATAATGTAAGTGGCAATGGACAGGCTTGTCTACTACTCCTAATTATATATAATGACAAAATCTGTTGGTCCTTATATATCACTTTTAACTAAGTCAGACCATTGTTACATAAGAACATCAAATATGAATTCCCAGTTGAATGCAGTAAATGTTTTTCTGATGATAAAATGACAGAATTATGTATGCATTAGGTATACCCTTCCAGTAAAAAAAGTAGCTAATTAAGATGACTTATCTGTACTCCATCTGTTATGTATAAATCCATATTGCCTTTTGGAAGGGTCTATATCAGCTAATTGAAAGCTGATAACATCAAACGCTAGTTGATCGACCACTAAAGGTCGGACAACCAAAATAGCAAAGACACGGAACCGTGATTTTTTCCCAGGGAAAAAATTCATGGGCCGTTGTCGGTAGTTTGCCATTTCCTCCACTGTGGTGTGATCTCAGAGTTGGTATATACATATATATATATATATATATATATATATATATATTGGGGGTGTGCGGGGTGCGAAGCCCCTCACTTTATGTTGTGTTTTAATTTTTTTTTTTTTTTTTGCGGAACAGCAATTTTTTTCCTGGGGAAAAAAATTGCTGTTCCGTGTCTTTGCTATTTTGGTTGTTCAACCTTTAGTGGTCGATCAACTAGCGTTCGATGTTATCAGCTTTCAATAAGCTGATATAGACCCTTTTTGAAGCAGTTTAGGTAAAATTAGCTAGTCTATTAGACAGTACTTTTGCAAGACATTTAATGTATACATTTAACAATTAAATCTCATAATTTTTGGAGTTGTTTTTTTTTTTTAGAACAGGTGTTATTCTTTGTTATTCTGGCCTTTTTCATTGAATTTACTGCTGTTTTTGTCTATTTAACTAATATTAACTATTTAACTAATAAGTCATAGGAAACACATTTGAATCCCCCATTTTATTATTTTTTGTTGTTTTAAAAAACTCCAAAAATTCCTGCCATATGGAAAGTATCCCACATCATCCCATTACATAAAGGTGGGTCATCTACTGAACTTACCAACTTTCGGCCTATTGCCTTACTCTCTCCAATAGCTAGGAGAATGGAGAAATGCATTCACAGACAACTACTTGACCACCTCCTCCAAAATAACCTACTTGCCAACTGCCAACATGGCTTCAGGCCATTCCAAAGCACAACCACTGCCCTGTTGTCCTTTTCTGACTCCATAAACAAAAATTGTAACAATAACACTTTCTCCTCTGCACTATTTATTGACCTTTCAAAAGCCTTTGATATGGTAAACCACAATATACTTATAGACATACTAAAAGCCCAGTCACTTGACCCACAAGCATTAAAATGGTTTAAGTCCTACCTGGAAAACAGACAGCAAGCAGTACTTTGGGATAATAATCTTTCTACATCCCTCCCAGTGAATATTGGAGTACCCCAAGGCTCCATCTTAGGACCCCTACTCTTTTCCTTATTTATTAACAATCTTCATACCCAAATTCCTCAAGCCACCTGCATACAATATGCAGATGACTCTAATTTGTTCAGCCAAGACCATAGCCTCTCTCCAATCCCTCACTCAAACTGTATTCAACAGTGTTGAAAATTGGTTCACACAACACTGCCTCCTCCTTAACCCCAAAAAACAAAATTACAGCTCTTTGCTCCAACTTTAAAATCACCTCAACTGTACTTCACAATAACCTCAAACAATGGTACTAACATAACCCCTGACACAACAACCCATCTACTAGGAGTAACAATTGATAACAACCTTAGCTATGATGACCACATTAGTTCTACAATAAAGTCTGTTACCAAAATACTAGGCACCCTTTACAGAATCAAACCCTTCCTCACCCCATCAGCCAGAATGACTATTGCCCAGACCCACCTAATCTCTACCCTGTTCTATGCTTCTGCGATATATAACAATCTATCTAAGAACAACCTTACCAAACTTTCCACCAGTTATAATAATATAGCCAGATTTGCCACTGGTACCCCATTTAGAACTCATCACTGTCTCAACTTTAAACAACTGGGATGGCTAGAACTGCAAAATCAACTACTTTGTCAACAACTAGTTATCATCCAAAAGATCCTTTATCACCATAACAATACTCCTATCCTCACTAATCTGATCACACCATACAAAAATCTTGAAACACTATGCTCAGCAAATAAGCCCCTTGTTGCCACTACTAAGTCAAAACAAAGCTGGGGACTCACTTTTCACCAACACAGTATGTAAAAACTGGAACCAGCTTCCTACTGAACTATCCACCCTTGCTTCAACTTTCCAATTTAAAAAACATCTTAAAGAACATCTTAACTCTCACTGGCTTTGTCCATGCTCTAACCCTGACTGACATCTTATTCCCCTTCATGCTCTCACTACACTTCTCTTCCATACTATTCTTTGATGCTTACTTTGTAATCTATATATATATATATATATATAAAAAAAAAACATATATATATATATATATATATGTATTATTGTCTTTGTTTATCTCATTGTTATTGGCTATTACCTTCTACCTACTAAATGACTTATTACTATTTTTGTTCTTGCCAATGCAGACAATGTACTGTAACTTACTTGACTAATTACTAAATATTGTATTCTTTGTCACTGCTAGTATTTGGAGCTTTTCTCCCTGGGCCTCTACTGAAAATGGACATATATCCAGTTAGACTAGCCCGGTCAACAAATGTAAAATAAATAAATAAAATAAATAAATACATTTTTGGTGGAGTTGTGTCATATTCCAAATGTCCACTGTTTTCCTCAGATAAACTTATTTACAAAAATATTCCAGTACCATTTTTGAACATTCACATCTTCTGAGTTATTATAAAGACTGTCAAAATACTGAATTGTTGATTAATTTCTGGTTCTAGAAAAGAAACTTCACTTGTAGACCAAACATATAGTATCAGTATGATTGTTTTATTTTCTTTTGATCTCCATGCTGTATATTTGTCATCCTTTTCTCACAGTGTACACCAATACTCACCTTTAGTTAATACAGCTGCCACTATTTTTGTTAGGATTATCTAAAATCTGACTGTTGTTTTTGTAATACTTCATCAATTAAATGTATTGTCATCTAAGTTTCCTGCTGTCTTTTACAACCAAAGCTGTAGTTATTTTCTTTTCTTTTGACCTTATTGTTTTACTCTTCTCAAATTTTAGTTTTGATCTCATCATCACTTTTATAGCATTCTAGCAATTAGAAATGCATTTTCAAAATCCTTAATGTTCTTTTCTGTGGTTTGCTTGAAATAATTTTTCAAAAAAACTTTTTTCTCCCCATTTTTTGTAATGAGTCTACCTCCAGGACTATATTATGTCATCAAATGGCTATTTAGAGACTAGCCATTCGTTGAAAACCTATTTAGCAAAGCTGCTGTTCATCGAACAGAGAATTTTAACTAGGGCAAACTAGGGATTGGCCACTGTCTGGAATTTGCCCTTTTCCTCACTGTAGTGCATTCTTGGAGTTGGTATACTTAGGAAGGGAGTGGGGGGAGTAGCCCCCCACCTTGGCAGGTTTTATTTATTTATTTATTTATTTATTTCTGTCGCTTGGTTGGTCAACCACTTGTTTGCCCTACTTAAAATTTGCCATTCGATAAAGAGCAGCTTTGCTAAATAGGTGTTCAACAAATGTCTATTTACTGAATAGCCATTTGACAAAATAACATAGACTAGACTACCTCCAGTGGTTTAATTACAATCTGAACAATAATATGATCTGAAATGGCACTATCCTTCATCGTGGGATCAAAACCATGCACCTTAAACCATCTTTAACAGACAGCATATTCAATCCACCAGCCTGTATTATATTTCTTCTTAATGTAAACTGTTTGATCTGGCTATCCCTGTGACTCCAGTTTCATAATGAAACTTTGATGGAACTGTCATGAAATTACATAGCATCAGTCATGGCCCTTCAGAAGCCCTTGCAATCTACATTAGACATTGCAAAACCACAAAGAAACATCTTTTTTTTTCAGGAGGACAATCCTTCTGCACATTCCACACCTTCTGCTTCTTATATCTTCCACTTTCTCAGGAAAAGGACAAATAGCCAAAATAATGTAATTTTGATCTTCCCTGCGTGACTCCCAGATTTGCATATTAGTAAAAAACATTTAGATTTTCAACAGTGTAACATTTCCTCTTTGAGAACTTACACAGCTTTTTATGGTATTCTCATTTAACAAATGGTCTAGATAGATATTCGCTTTCCTTAATTCTTCTTCCAAGTCAGCTGGTAATGGTGACATGCTTTGCCCACATTCTAATTCTGATGAATGTAGCATATATAGTATATATATATTATTACATAGCATATATATCATTATGCTCACCAGTATGCACCTATAGTGCCCGTACTCAATGCAAAATCCCCACATGTATAAAACGTCTAGAAATCTAGCTAATTTCAATCAACAAATTTTCAGTAATATGCTAAAATCTGTCAACTGGTCACTTCTAAAATATTACATCTGGAAGAAGCTGTGAGCCACTTTAACAGAGTTTTCTTAGAAACCCTTACAATCTAGCTTCCACCTGAATCAAGAGGACTAAGCAAAATCACACACCCTGGTTATCAAAAGCCACCAAACATCTACTGCTCTCTAGAGACCATATCTGGAAAGAGTGTCACAAAAATAAAAATGAAACCACCCAACTCAAAAACTACTATGGAATTTAACTAAAAAACAATTGCAGACAAAAGAAAATACTTCTCGCAAGAATTATTCAATCAAACAACCCAAAGAAATTCTAGAAATCCATCTCCTCACTCCTTTACCCTGGAACCTTAAAAAAACCCTCTCCAGCCCTAGACAAAAAAACTCATGAAATAGACCTTCTCAACACCTACTTCATTAATATAAATCAGTCACCACCTAACACCCTCTTCAGCCTTTCAGATAACCTAGACCCATTACATGTAATTGAAACTAATACCCCTACAACTGGTGCTTTCTAAGTACAGTTCCCACCTCATTTGTGCCCAAACTTCTCAAAAAACTAAAACCTTGCTCCCTATCTACTGACAACCTTCCCTCAGTGTACCTAAAACTTGCTACTGATGCAATATCATACCATATTAGTATCCTCATCAATAGATCTGTCACAAAATCCAATTCTTCCAAACTCTGAAAAGAATCCATCATAACTCCATTGCACAAAGGTGGCAGTACTAATGAACTCTCGAATTACCAACCTATATCTATTCTCTCCCCTCTATCTAATCTTTTAGAGAAATGTATTCACACTCAGCTTATGAAATATCTTACTGATAACAACCTCCTTACACCAACTCAACACAGCTTCCATCCAGCACATAGTACCACCACTGACATTCTCTTCTTCACTGACACCATGAACAAAGCCCTTGACTCTGGCCAAATAACTTCAGTAATTCTGCTAGAACTATGAAAGTGTCTCATCCCAAGTTACCTCTACAGCTATTAACCATTGGATGTTCTCAATCTTCCCTTAAATGATTCTCAAGCTACTTAGCAGACAGCCAGCAAAGTGTCAGATGGCAAGGTAGTATATCTGAATACCTAGTCAATAAAACAGGAGTCCCCAAAGGTAGATTTTAGGCGATCTGCTCTTCAATATTTTCATAAAGAAACTACATACTGCTTCTCTTCAAAGCACAGTTATTCAATACGCAGATGACTTGACCATCATTACATCCTCTAATACTATCCAAAATCTACTAAGCTTATCACAAAATGCGTTTATATCAATTGAAACCTGGTTAACTGAGGCACAACTTCTACTTAATCGAAAGAAAACTAAGCTTTTGTTATTCTCAAGCAAGACAATCTCACAGAATTTCACCGTATACTCAAAGAACAAGACAAAAATTGAAATAGTATTGCATGCTAAATTGCTAGGGATTACCATAGACGGCAAATTCCCCTTCGAACAACACATACTTATTACAATAAAAAACACACTTAAAACTTGGCAGATTATATAGACACAACCTTTACACGGACAAACCCACTAAAAAGGTACTTGCCAATACCCTCTTGCCCACATTCCTCATATATGGAGCCCCCATCTTCACCAACCTCCACCAGTCTCTCAAAAACAAATTCCAAGGATGCTACCACAAAATTGCCAAATTAGCAAGTGATATACCATATTGATCACATCACTGTCAAGCTCTTCAGGAACTTAACTGGCTGGAGTTCCAACAATACCTTGATTCCACCCAAATAGCTCTAGCCCATAAACTAATTTACACACCAGATAAAAGCCCTTCCCTTCAGCACATCCTACAACCCTACTCCTCTCCCTGAAATCTACGATCTACCAACAAACAACTTGTAACGATGGTCAAACCTAATAAAAGAGCTAGGCATAGTCTCTATGCCTATGCCATAGCTAGGATTTGGAATGCCCTTCCACCAGATATCACTCTCCTAGACTCATTAAATGCATTCCAAATATCTCTAAAGAAATACTTTCTCAACAATCACATCTGTCTCTGTGGCCAAAACCATAGGCCACTGTAAATAAATGTATAGCTTCCTTATCATTTTGTACCTCCATCCTCCTACTTCCATGTCTCTGTCATCATACCAGCCTCTATTATCAAACTACCTATTTCTTCTGTTCATATCATTACTTCTCAACCTCCAAGTGAATATTATACCTTTCCATACTATACTACCATTTTTTTCTCCCCCACCCTTCACAACCACACTTCCCATTAAACCAACTAATCTATTTGCTGTCCTGAATTCTTCTTCCAAGTCAGCTGGTAATGGTGACATACTTTGCCCACATTCTAATTCTGATGAATGTAGCATATGTAGCATATATATTATTTCATTGCATATATATCATTATGCATATATCAACCTGTCAACTGTATGTCTATGTACTAAGGAATTGAATTAATTTGTTTTTTTTTTTTCTTTTCTTTTTTTCTTTTTTGTTTTTGCACTGTATGTTATTTTGTATGTCATATTTGGGGAGCTTATCTTCCGGGCCTTCACTGAAAATGGATTTCTGACCCAGTGGACTTTCCCGGTTAACAAATGTCAATAAATAAATAAATAAATTGCAATAAAATCCCTTGACTTTATTCTCTTTTAAATTCACTATTCCCTTTTAGCTGGAAAGAGATACCTTTTATTTTCCAAGTTTTCCATATTCTTTATTCATCTACAAAAAAACATACAGATTGAACTGGATATACTCCTCTGAGCTAATGGACATCCCTTTTTGGCTGTGATGCCTATACTCAGATCCTGTACATTTGGCCTTGGCAATTATCCTAAACCCCTCTTCATAAAAAAACTATGAACAAATAGTACAGTTAAAAATGTTAGCATTCAGCCATTCCACTAATGATACCACATATACTAAGCATGTGGACATAGCTAAACTGTTGGCTGTGAGCCAAAAAGTTCTATGAAAACTTCACTCCCCTGTCCTTGCCACATATACCACATGGCATCCCTACCACCTGTCCTCTACCTTGTATCTCTAAAGAGTAGGTTGTAAATGCTCTTGCTAATGCCAAAAACACAGCATCTATGGGACCTGATAACATCTCAGATGACTTCCTACATGGGCTCCAACAAGAATTAGCAACACCATTGGGTACTCTTTTCAATCATAGTCGAAGCACCAGCTTTGTCCCAGCTGAATGGAAAACAGCCACCATTATTCCCTTGCACAAACGTGGTGCTTTCACCTGGCCCTGGGAACTATAGACCTATTAGCCTGACTAGCCTTATCTGCAAGGCCACAGAGCGAATCATCATAGACCTTATCAACAAAGATATAGGTAATCACCACTTGATCCTATTCAGTTTGGATTTGTCAAAGTGAGATCATGCCTATTAAACCTGGGGTGTTTCTTTGAGACAGTCACCAAGGCCCTGGATGAAGGAAAACCTGTGCATATAGCCTACCTAGACTTAGCCAAAGCTTTTGACACTATCCCCCACTCAGGCATAATTGACAAACTCACCCAGCTAGATATCAACCCTTGTATTGTTAGATAGGTTGCTTACTAGCTCACTGATAGAACACATATAGTCAAAGTAGGGGAATCCACCTCCAACAGCAGACCTGTAACCAATGGTGTTCCACAGGGATCAGTCCTACGACCTCTACTGTTTGAAATCTTTTTCTGTGAAGTACAAGTAAAGATCTGTGGCTGACAAAGTTTGCGGATAACTGCAAACTGGGAGCAGTCATGGAATCTCCAAATGATGTCAACATCCTACAGGAGGGGCTTACACAAACAAATGATTGGTGCCAAAGTCATGGCCTTAAACTCAATATTAAAAATGTATTACCATTGCTTTTGGTAAGAGTGATATTTCTGCTAACTACCACATCAATAACAACACCCCAAGTATGCACTCGGGAGTTAGAAACCTGGGCACACAGGTTGACAGCAACCTTACCTTTGATCACCATGTGTCCACAGTGGTAAGAATGCCATTCTATACTGCTCATCTCACAAGTAAGGGCATTGCCTCCTGAAAAAAATGTTATAAACCCCTGTACTCTTCCCTCATCAGGCCAATAATTGAGTACAATGCCCCTTTTGCTATGTACCTTTCCAAGCACCTGCAGGAATTGGAGAGACCACAATGGTTCCCCACAAGGAAAATTCAAAGTCTTCAGCATATGTCCTATGTGGATCATCTAAAATCAATATCACTTTATTCTGTTTCATACAGACTACTCAGATGTGATCTCTGCCTTGCATATAAGGCAATCTCTGACCTTGCTTTGCTGGATATGTTGCATATCAGCAAGTCAAATGGTACACGGGTTACTCGCTGTAAAGACCTTAACCTGGTATGTGACATTAATAGAACCTACTGGAGGGACAGATTTGTCTCCAGAGAATAGCACACCTTTAGGACAGCCTCACACTTCATGTCAAACAGATCACCTCATTGGCCCTCTTCAAATGCAGTCTGGATGATTTGATGGGTAACCATAAATTCACCCCAGGGGCTCCACCCATGTCACTCTTGGACAGGGACAATAGGTGCTGATCGTGGAAATAAAGGTAGAACTTGGCTAGGCTTGCAAGGCCCCCAGGGCTGTTAGCCTAGTAACTTTCTATGATCCTATGACCCTATGATCCTATGCAAGATTAAATTTATATCAGCTTAACCTTTATATATCTTTAAAATATAATACATTTTACTATTTGTTAATTGTACAAAATCAACACTCCAGCAGAATATGGTAAACATCTTATCAGCAAATGACAGCAATAAACATCTCTATACTCTTCTAAAGTAAAATAAAATCTATGCTTCATATCATCATCACCATCATCAACCTCTTTTCCAAATTTTATGTGGGGTCAGGGAGTCGTGTAAGCTGTCACCATCTCTCTCAATTCACAACAACTTTCTTTAGCAGTCATGCTCAATTGTCACAGTTCTTCTCTCATACAACCTATCACTCATTTGACTGAACATCCTCATTTTTTCTTGACTTCTTTCTGTCTCCCCCGAGCTTGCTTTACCAAAACATCTTTTGTTTTTCTGTACTTTTAATCTTCTTGGCAATGGGGCTACTTTGGCTTCTGTTCTGATGTCCACATGTCTTTGTCTGTCTCACAGTATATATATCCTACAACCTGTCTCATACACTTCATTGCCATCATCTCATCTTCAACAGCTACTCTGTCTTCACTGCCCATGTGTCTGTGACATAACAAGCACTGCTTGTGCGACTCTTTTGTACTTCTTACATTTCAGCATATCTTCCATTCTCTGACGCACACCAATCTCTCTGTGTCAGTTGGCTGTAGTTCCTCTGGTTTGGATTTGACTACATCATTCAGATTTCCTTCTCTTCCACCATACCTTTCAGATACTTTAAGCTAAAGCTGTTCCACTACTTTTTTTCTATCTTAATGTTCATCTTCTTCTGATTCTCCATTTACTGTCATGGCCATCATCTTGTTTGTACTCTGTTCCATCCCATGTGCCTTTAGTTTTCCATTGCAATCCCTTATCCCTTGTCAGAGTTCTAGTTCAGAGTATAATTGTATTGCCGCACCCTCTGCTTACAGCAGCTTTTTTGATCTGTCTCATCCAACCTGTTTGCTGATCACCAGTATGAACAGCAGTGGTGTCACAGGTGAACCATGATGCACTCCCTTTTCCACTGGAAACTATTCTGTGAGTGTGAACATTGTACTTATATTAGTGGGTCTTTGTACATAAGCTACACTAATTCATCCAATTTTTCTGGGACTTCATCCCCTCACAAGACTGCCCAAATCATCTTTCCAAGAATAGGAATGGCCAGTTGGACTCAACTCATCTCCAGCTTCTTCTAATCTATTCATCACACCGCAAACATCTGGTCAACTATACTACATCCTGGTTTGAATCTGAATTGGTAATCTCCCATCTTACTTTGTATTACTCTGCGCCTCTGCTTATAAATCAACCTCTCCAGCACTATCATGCAATATGAGACTGGAATTTGATTTCTCTGTACTGCCCACAATTGTGAACATCCCCTTTGTTTTTGTACACAGGCACTAGAATAGTTATTCTCTATAGATCTATTGCCACCTGTAACATGATGATGTTAAGTTGTCTCTCTCTCGCCTTCATTCTTGCTGGTTGGGTTCGGAGCCTACCTTCAGCTCTGACTTGGCCATTTTCTAAAGCTCGAGAGCTACTTACTGGCTCGAGGCCTCCCTATATCCCACAATGCCTGGCGCCAGACCCCCAGATCTCATTTGCCGCTTCAGCTACGAGGTTACGCTTTACTGGCTCAGGTCGTATTCATCTTTTGTAATATTAGTAGTTAAACTTTTAGTGTATATATTTTTTTGTTAAATCAGAGTAGTACTGTAGATTAGTCTTAGTTTTCCCTGTGTTTTTCTACCCTTAGGAAACTCGTTTTTACTTAGAGAGTTTCTCCCATCCCCCCTATCTCCCTAAGTAGGCCGTTTTAGTTAGAGGCTATCCCCTTCCCTTTTAAATTGTTCCATTAGGAAGTAGTGTTTAGCCTTTGTAGTCTAAGTCATAGTATCTTAGTTTTGTTAGTATTGTTTCCTTTAAATTTTTTTGTGTGAAGGAGTGGGACTAGTGTGTGTGTGTGTGAGTGTGTGTGTTTTTGCACTAGTCTAACATTTATCCATCGGTATTCCTTTTTTCTTTAACATGTCAAAGGATACCAAGGTATCAGGATTCAAGAAGTGTGACTCGTGCTGTCAGAAAATGTCTCTGACAGACGGTCACACTCCTTGTGTTTATTGTTTGGGTGCCCTACACCTACAGGACTCTTGCTTGGTATGTCATGCCTTTAGTCTGAGAGTTCTGCAGGAGCGTAGGAACAAGTTAATTCTCAGGGGGTTATTAAAACCCGAAGAGTCTCCGGCGAAGTCTCAGCCAGCAAAAACCCCTAAGCCCACCAAGCCGTCGCCTCCCAGTATGGAGCCATCGCCAGGTGGAGCGTCTGCTTCAATTTCGGTTCCGGCCGGAGCCGAAGTATCTAAATCTCTCTCGGCTCCGACCTTGGTGTCGGAGCCATCAGGGAGCTGTAAGTGATCCAGGTCGCCATCCCTAGAGTCGATTCACTCGGCTCCGGGATTGCCTTTGCTACAGTCTGAAAGGAGCCATCGGTCCCACTCTTCTCGGTCCTCGAGGCTATCCGATCATGACTTGGAGAGAGTGGTTAGTAGACTCCTCAAATCGCAAGCCCTGGCTAAAATGTTAACTAGCCCTCCTCATCAGGCTGTGGCTGTTCCTGTTTCTGAAGTAGTTCCTCCTCCGACTCCTCCTGTCAGTTCAGAGCCAGAGTTTGTTGGGGCTCGGATCCTGGAAATGTCGGCACCGATGCTTCCACTTTCGGCTCCTTCATTGGCTCCGATTTCTTCAATGGTGCGTCCTTGGAGGGATCTGGGTGCCGAGACTACCTCATCGGCTCAGAGGGGGCAAGTGGCATCGGACCCTTGTCTGACCCCGTTCTCCCTTTTGGAGCCTCGGCGCAGGTAAGCTCGGCTCCTACATTGGCCTCGGAGCCGTCCCTTTCGGTGCCAGAGGAGATTCCTGTCTCTTCAGAGCGGAGGCCCTCTTCTCTGCTGGACAGGGGCACCTTCGAGGTCATGAGGAGCATGCTGACTTCTGAGTCTGCACCTCAATCAGCCCCTTCAGCTCCTCCCCCCAGGGTGCCTGCTTCGGTCTCTGCCCCTCCTCCAGACCCCAAGCGAGGGAATCAAATGCTCCAGGTCACCCCACTGGGTGTATCTTCCTCTTCCAAGGCCTCCCCTGAGATTTCAGAGGAGCCCCCTTGAAAGAGGAAATGTAAGAGGAAACCTGTTGACTCCCCAGAGTCTGTCACGTCAGATACTGACTTGGAAGATTCGGAAGGGTCCCCAAGATCCCCCTCTGAAGATGCGTCTTTCTCAGACATCCTTGAGATCCTTAAGCAGAGGGGGGAACTGGTCTGCCCTTAACCCTTCTGAGGACGAGTCGGTATACTTGGATGCATTTGGTTCTCACCCCTCCACCTCCTGGGTGTCTCCGCCTTTCGATCCATTAATGGAAGTGGTGGCTCGAAAGGCATGGTCAGCTCCGGACACATTGGAACCAACCCCCCGCAGGCCCACTAAGCTTATTACGGCCCCTCAAAATAAACAGTTTTTGACAAAGGGCGTCCCCGTTGATGCCATGGTGGTAGCAGCTGCCACGAAAAAGGAGTTGGCTGACACTTCTGTACCTGTCCATCCCCCTAATAAAGAGTCTAGGATGATTGATAGATACGGGAAGCGGATGTTTTCCTCAGCGACCTTCTCCATGTGGTCGCTGAATTATTTGTGCCACTTTACCCATCTTCAGAGGGATCTCCTCAAGGAGCTAGGAGATACCCTGCAAGATCCATCAGCTGTGGGGGCTCAAGACAAGATAAACTCCCAGCTGGCGACTCTTAATTCTATCGTTAACTCCTCCATGCAGCTCATTTCATATGCAACTGATGGAGCGAGTAGAGCCGCAGGCACAGGCTTGGCTTTGAGAAGACATGCCTGGATGCGGTTATGTAACTTCGCTGATCCCTTCAAGGCGTCTTTCACAAACATCCCATTTGATGGTTCAGCTCTGTTTGGACCTCAGGTGAAAGATACACTTACCAGGTGTGAGCAGGAAGGCAAGACTCTCTCTGCCATGGGAGTCTATTTTTCCACTCCCTCTAGACCATACCCTAAGGGTCAGAAAAGTGGAAAGATGTGGTTCCGGAAACTCCAGGGAGCCGTGCCTGACACACGTGGTGAGTTTCCCTCCAGAGGCAGAGGAGGGAACAACAATAGACGCTGCCTGCGGGGCAGAGGGGGTCCGCAGAATCAGGGTAGCAGAGAATCTTTTTCTGACAAGCCCTTCCAGCATCCCTGAGGGGATGCCCGGCTGTCCACCTTCGGAGGCAGTTGGGGGAAGGTTGTCTCTGTACCCAGAAGCCTGGCATCTCCTCACTCGAGACAGATGGGTACAGTCTATCATATCTGGAGGTTACAAAATCCTGTTTGTCCACACCCCCTTAAAATCAAACAACCCCATCCCAGATGTTCCACCCAGTCTATGGGAACAGGCAGTACAAGAAATTTCAAGACTGCTAAAACAACGGGCCATCCAACAAGTCCCAGCAGACCAGCAAGGATCCAGAATTTACTCAAAGTTCTTTTTGGTACCAAAAAAGGACAGGGGACTGGAGACCCATTTTGGATCTCAGCAGACTAAACAAGTCTGTTCAAAGAACGAAGTTCGGGATGGTCACGCTTCAGTCCATTCTACCCTTTTTGGGTCAGGGCAATTGGATGTGCTCCATAGATCTTCAGGATGCGTACTACCACATCAAAATGGGCAGGCATTCCAGAAGGTTTCTCCGCTTCCGGCTGGGAGCCAGTCATTACCAGTTCAGAGCCCTGTCTTTTGGTCTCACCACAGCCCCCAGGGTGTTCACCAAATGCATGGCAGTGGTTACCACTCACCTGAGACGGCAAGGATTCCCGGTGTTTATATATCTAGATGACTGGCTCCTTACTGCTACCACCAGACATCAATTGCTGAGAGCCAGGGATTATACCATCCAAACATGCTCCAACCTAGGTATCTCAATAAATTTCGAAAAGTCTGCATTGTCACCTTGTCAGTCTTTAACCTTTATAGGCGCAAGATTAAATATGAAAGATCTGTCCGTAAGGCTACCAGTAGACAGAGTGGCAGACATTCGTCGACATGTACAGGTATTATTAGGATGAAGAAAGACTCAGGCCAGATTTGTCCTAAAAACCTTGGGTCTCATGGCAGCAGCAATCTTATTAGTTACCCTGGCTCGTTTTCACATGAGGATTCTCCAGTGGATGTTTTTCACCCAATGGTCCTTTCAACAACTTCCTTTGTCTCACAAAATAATAATCACACAGTCATGCAAAGACCAATTGACTTGTTGGATGGTCTCTCAATTAGTACCCCAGGGCAGACCATTTGTCCTTCCTCCTCCTGTTGCCACGGTGACCACGGATGCCTCCCTGATCGGGTGGGGGGGGGGCATTTTCAGGGCAGGACTGTCCAGGGCATCTGGCAACCCCACAAGTACCCCTTGCACATAAACGTCTTGGAGATGAGAGCGGTGCTTTTAGTGTTGCAAGCTCTTCAGAACTCTATACCCACTGGGACCATTGCAATTCAGACAGACAATATGTCTGTAGTGTGGCACATCAACAAGCAGGGCAGAACCAAGTCATATCCCTTATGTCGAGAAGCAGTCAGACTATGGCAGTGGGCGATCTCCTCTCAACGGTTTCTGACAGCAACGCACATACCTGGGAAGTCCAACGTCATAGCAGACAGGCTAAGCAGAGCTATTCTCATGCCTCATGAGTGGTCTCTCAACTAGACAGTAGCAGACAAAATCTTCCACAAATGGGGTCAGCCTTGCTGCGACATTTTCGCAACTCCTCTCAAAAGCAAGTGCAACAGTTTCTTCACTCTCTTCCCGGACACTCCCCCAGAGATGCTCTAGTTCACGATTGGCCCCAGGCACTACTGTATGCATTCCCACCCTTTCCACTAATTCCCAAACTAATTCAGAAAGCTACCGTGCTGGGTTGCAGGATGATCCTCATTGCCCCCTAATGGCCTCGACAAATCTGGTTCCCATTCCTGCATTGCCACCTTCTAGAGCAGCCTTGGAATCTGGACCCAGTTCTGGACCTCCTGATCCATCAGTCGGGCAGGCTGCATCCATCTCTTCAGTCTCTCAACCTCACTGCTTGGTTGCTCCACTTCCAACCTTAGCCAGGCTTCCCAGTATTTCCAATTCAGTGCGTGAGATTATCCGTTCTTCGCACAAACCTACAACCAGGAAGACTTATGCTAGTAAGTGGAAATGTTTCTCTACTAAGAGTAATGCTGCTCAATGCCAGAAGTCTAAATCTCAAAATGCACGCACTCGAGGCCCTTCTCAGTATGGAGAACATCGATGTCTGTGCAGTGACAGAAACCTGGTTCAAGGCTCCTGAGAGCACCCCAGCACTATCAGGTTTTACCTCTTATCATGCTCCGCCCCAAAATCCGGACAATACCAAGAAAGGAGGGGGGGTATCCATATTCATCAAAGACACCCACACCTCAAGACTGGTAGCAACGCACGATGCATCGGAGACCATCCAGGTGCAATTAACCATAGGCAAGACTGCTCTGCAAATTGTAGCATGTTACAGGCCACCCTCACAAACTCAGGAACCTCACATGGCCTTCCTGAAAACACTAGAGGATAAATGTATCACCAAACACCATCATACTAGGTGACTTTAATTACCCTAATATAGACTGGGAACACTACTCAAGCCCAAACACCCTAGCCCAAAAGTTCCTGGAATTCATAAACTCAAATGCCATGGAACAACTAGTCACCATCCCCACAAGAGGAGAAAACATACTTGATCTCATCATCACGAACATGGGAGCACAATGTTCAACACCGGAAGTATACCCCTCACTGGTGAGATCAGATCACAAACTAATCTCGCTGGAGGTCCTCATCCCACCCCCATCTGAAATAAAAAAGACCACAGTAAAGAACTTCTCGAAAGCCAACTTCACACTTCTAAAGACTAGTGTGGTCTCCTTTAAGGCCCCGAGCCGCGTAAACAGTACTCAAGCCGCTGAATCACTTACAAATGCCTTCTACCAGCACCTGCAGGACTGCATGGATAAGGCAATCCCAAGCAAAACAAAGACTCTTTGTACCAAAGGCAAGCGTCCAGTCTGGTGGACCCCAGCCATAAACAAACTCTACAACAAAAGGAGGAAGCTACTACAAGATAGAGCAAAATCCTTAAAAGGTAAGACACCCTTGATCACTATAAGTAAAAACTAAGAGCTCTCATAAAATCATCCAAAGCAAATTTTGAGAGAAAAATAGCTAAAGACTCAAAAGACAATCATAAGGCCTTCTTTAGCTATGTTAGAAACCTGGGAGGAAACTCCCAGATATGCTCAGAACTAGTTCAAAATGATGTGAAGATTACTGATCCTACAGACATTGCCAACATACTGGCTGACAGGTTCAGTGCAAACTTCTCCCCTCCCCCAAAAGGAGAGATATCTATACCAAGCGATTGCAGCCCCCAAACATCTCCAACGCCCAAGTGAGAACTGCTCTCTCCAAAGCAAAAACACAGCATCCATGGGACCTGATGGTGTCCCCGGCTGTGTGCTCCACGAACTCAACGAGGAATTAAACCCACAGCTAGGACAGCTGTTTAATCATAGTCTTACCTCTGGATACGTACTCCAGGAGTGGCGCACTGCAACTGTGGTCCCACTTCACAAAGGCGGTGCCTCCACCGACCCTGGAAATTACCGCCCATTAGCTTGACAAGCCTTATCTGCAAAGCCATGGAGAGGATCATAATGGACCTCATAAATAAAGACATAGGGAATTTGCAGACTTTGGATCCATCCCAGTTTGGCTTTGTCAAAGGCAGATCATGCCTTCTAAACTAGAAACAGTCACCAAAGCCATTGATGAGGGAAAGGCAGTCCATACAGCCTACCTTGATCTGGCGAAGGCCTTCGATACAATACCCCACTCGGGTATCATTGAAAAACTCATCAGCTTAAATGTTAACCCATACATCACAAGATGGGTTGCAAACTGGCTGAGTGACAGAACCCACAGGGTCAGAGTTGCTGGCGCCATGTCAGACTTAAAGCCTGTCACAAGTGGTGTACCTCAGGGCTCAGTCCTGGGCCCACTCTTGTTTGGCATCTACTTTTCCGAAGTACAAGCAAACACAGGAGGGTTATGGCTGACAAAGTTTGCAGATGACTGCAAACTGGGCCATAGTAGAAAACACATCTGACACAGATATCCTTCAGAAGGGTCTCACAGAAACGGATAACTGGTGCCAGAGCCATGGCCTAAAGTTAAATGCCAAAAAATGCATAGTCATACCCTTCGGGAAAAACAAGGTTACCCTAGCTACCAAATAGGTGGCAATCCACTGAGCACAGAAGAAGTTATCAGGGACCTGGGGACCCAGGTTGATAGTAGTCTGTCATTCGACACCCATGTAGCTAAAGTAGTTAGGAAGACCTTCTACATTGCCCACCTTATCATGAAGGGATTCTCATCTAGATCAAGGGAGGTCATAGTCTCCCTATACTCATCACTCATCAGACCAATGATTGAGTACAATGCCCCATTCGAATGTATCTGACCCGACACTTGCAGCAGCTGGAGAGGCCACAAAAGTTCCTCACCAAAAGGATAAAGGGTCTCAAACATCTGTCCTATGCTGCCCGACTGAAAGAACTCCAGCTCTATTCAGTCGCCACGCTTGCTCAGAGGTGACCTTTGCCTAACATACAAGGCCATGTCAAACCCAGATTTGATGAATATGCTTCACCTCAAAAATCTAGATCCGTCAGAGCCACAAGGGCGGGAGACTTAAACCTCGACACGGCTATTAATAGGACGTGCTGGAGGGATAGATTCATCACCCAAAGACTCCCTATGCTGTGGAATAAAATCCCGGTATATGTGAGGCAGAGCACCTCGCTGGCCTTGTTCAAGAGAAATCTTGACCAATGGATGGGAGATCGCAGATATACCCCAGGGATTACCTCAGTGTCACTGCTCAACAGAGGCACAGCAAAATAATGGGTATAGTTCCCCATACTAAAGGGGTGGCGTAAGCCACAAAACTATGGGCTAGGCTTGTAAATGCCCTCGGGCAGATAGCCTAGTATGAACCTATGAACCTATGAACCTTTCTGGGCAGAGGCTAGAAATATAGATCCCTTCACTGACCCTGTCCATAATGTTCTGGACTTTTTAGCAGATCTTTTTCAAACAGGCTCCTCTTCGGCCACCATTAGAGATGAATTAGCGGCAATATCTAATTTCCATACGGGCCTGTCAGAAACTAGCATCATGTCCCATAAGCTTTGCAAAGCCTTTCTGAAAGGAACAATCTTGCTCAGGCCTCTAGTGAGAGATCCCCCGCCTCCGTAGGACTTAAATTTGATCCTAGCTTCCTTGATACTGCCTCCCTTTGAACCGGCAGTTTCCTGTTCCTTGAAATTGCTTACTTGGAAACCCTTTGTTTGGTGGCCATTACTTCAGCGAGGAGAGTTTCTGAACTTCAATCCCTTTGTGTTCGTCCTCCTTACCTAGTTTTCCATAAGGATAGAGTTTCACTCAGGACTAATCCTTCATTCCTTCCTAAGGTCCCCAACGAAAATAATTTGAATCAATCCATCGATCTGCCAGTCTTTTTTCCAAATTATTCCAACAAATCTGAACACAAATTACACCAGTTGGACGTTCATAGGCAATTACATTTCTATTTGCATAGGACTGAGCAAATAAGGAAACCAGACCAACTCTTCCTGTCCTATGCGGATGGTAAGCAGGGTCGACCAGTGTCCAAAATAACCTTATCCAGGTGGTTGTCCTCTATTATTACCCTTGTTTATCAGTTGAGGAATAAAGAACTCCCTGCTAAACCTAAAGGCCACTCTACTAGAGCTTTAGCTACGTTGATAGCTTTTCAATCAAGACTAACTATGGAAGCCATTTGTGCGTCGACCACATGGACCACCCCTCATACCTTCATTTCACATTATAAATTGGATCTGGCCTCTAGGAGCAGAGCTGATTTTGGTTCCACTGTGCTCAAGAGTCTGTTCCGATGAGCCACCCAGGACTAAGGTGCTAGGGACGCTGTCCCAACCAGCAAGAATGAAGGCGAGAGAGACAACTTAACAGTAAGAAGTTATGTACCTACCATAACGTTCCATGTTAGTTGTCTTCTTCTCACCTTCTTTCTTGCGTCCCACCTTCCATCCCCCTAGCCTAGATGTACCGAGAAGAGTCCTCCTGCAAGTCTTGTCACTGGCTGTGTCTTTACCGATTTATGTCCTCTACCTTTTTCTTCAGCCCTGTAGCTGAAGTCTTGCTATTGGTACCGTTGTCCTCTTGTATTATTATGGTGCTAGGTCTTCCAAACGAGATCTGGGGGTCTGGCACCAGGCATTGTGGGATATAGGGAGGCCTTAAGCCAGTAAGTAGCTCTCGAGCTTTAGAAAATGGCTGAGTCAGAGCCGAAGGTTGGCTCCAAACCCAACCAGCAAGAAAGAAGGTGAGAAGAAGACAACTAACATGGAACGTTATGGTAGGTGCATAACTTCTTATTCTATAACAATATAATAACACGTATGAATGAAAAACTGTGCTGTGATGTGATTTATATAGATTTAACTTCAGCATTTGACAGAGTCATACACAAAACACTGATCAATAAATTAGTACAACTAAGTATTGATGTACTGTTGATAAAATGGATAGCAGCATGGCTTACAAATAAGACATGGCAAGTATCAAAGGTGTCCCACAGGGCTCTGTCCTAGGCCCTTACTTGTTTAGATTATAGCTTTCAGACCTTACTTTTTCATCTGAGGTGTTCTACAGTCTATATGATGATGACCTGAAGCTGGGTAAACTGATTACAAGTGTTACAGATAAGGCATGTCTGCAAAATAATTTGACTAAATTGACCATTTGGGCACAGGAGAATAATATGTTGATAAATACATCAAAAACTAAGCATATGAGATTTGAGAGACATAAACTGAAAGGTGAATATTTAATACAGCACACAGTGATTGAAACTGCAGACTCATTTAAAGACCTGGGTATATGGGTAGATTCAGCTATGAGTTTTTCTACTCATATTCAACCAATTGGCTAATGATAGTTATAGCACTATAGGTTGTATAAAAAATGTATAAAGTCTAGGAAATCAAACATAATGAAGTCATTGATTATTAGTTACATTAGACCCAAACTTGAGTATGGAATAACAATATGGAAACCCTATAGGAAAACAAGTGTAAATAAACTGGAAAATGTACAGCAGAAATATATCAAGGGCATCCATGGATGTGATAATCTAAGTTATTATGAAAGACTAAAATATCTGAACTTGTACAGTGTCGTTACAGATACCTAAGAGGAGATCTTATTCAGTTATATAGGGCATTTAGGGACAACTACCTCTGGGAATGTTTGGGGTTATCAAAACGTACTAGAGAATCATCAGATAACCTGTGTAGGAGATTCTATAGGAATGAGAAGTGTACTAATTGGTTCTCTGACAGTGTAGCTGATGCTTGGAACAGACTACCAAATTACATTAAAGCAAGTACTAGTTTAGATATTTTTAAGAATAGCCTCGACATTTATTATGGGAACAAGTGTTTTGGTATACTGGCAAGCTAGAAGGGCATTAATGCCAGTGCTTGAAACATTTGTATGTATGTATTTATGTATGTATTCTCTAGTCATCTGAGTTGATCCAATCTCTCCATACTATGGTGAGCACCCTCAGGGGCCACTTCTGCCCTGCTGCATTAGCATCTTGTTTGTATCTGCTGGGATTTCATCTGAGCCTGCCACTTTCACCGACTTCATGTTCATTAGTGTGCTTTGTACTTCTTCTAGGGTGCGACTTTCCTTTCTCTTTCATCACAGAATGTGCCTGCCACTTTCACCGACTTCATGTTCATTAGTGTGCTTTGTACTTCTTCTAGGGTGCGACTTTCCTTTCTCTTTCATCACAGAATGTGCCTGCCACTTTCACCGACTTCATGTTCATTAGTGTGCTTTGTACTTCTTCTAGGGTGCGACTTTCCTTTCTCTTTCATCACAGAATGTGCCTGCCACTTCCACTGACTTCATGTTCCTTATTGTACTTTGTACTTCTTCTAGGGTGCGACTTTCCTTTCTCTTTCATCACAGAATGTGCCTGCCACTTTCACCGACTTCATGTTCATTAGTGTGCTTTGTACTTCTTCTAGGGTGCGACTTTCCTTTCTCTTTCATCACAGACTGTGCCTGCCACTTTCACTGACTTTATGTTCCTTAGTGTGCTTTGTACTTCTTCTAGGGTGCGACTTTCCTTTCTCTTTCATCACAGAATGTGCCTGCCACTTTCACCGACTTCATGTTCCTTATTGTGCTTTGTACTTCTTCTAGGGTGCGACTTTCCTTTCTCTTTCATCACAGAATGTGCCTGCCACTTTCACTGACTTCATGTTCCTTATTGTACTTTGTTCTTCTTCTAGGGTGCGACTTTCCTTTCTCTTTCATCACAGAATGTGCCTGCCACTTTCACTGACTTTATGTTCCTTAGTGTGCTTTGTACTTCTTCTAGGGTGCGACTTTCCTTTCTCTTTCATCACAGAATGTGCCTGCCACTTTCACTGACTTCATGTTCCTTATTGTGCTTTGTACTTCTTCTAGGGTGCGACTTTCCTTTCTCTTTCATCACAGACTGTGCATTTCTCAGTACAGCTGCTTTGTAGTTTTCAGTCAGAAGCTTCTTGAAATACTTTCATCTGTCCTTGATGTCCTCTGTACTGATGAGCAGATTGTCGCTGGCATCCCTTATGAATGGCATCTATCAATTAACTTCTTTATCTTCTGTCATTGCCTTGCAGCCTCATACACGTTCCTTATGTCATCTGCTGAGCCATTTTTCAGATAACAGTAGAGTTTCATATCAACAATACTAAACTGTATCAGTAATAATATTTACATGTTCAGTATTATAGAAAACTAATCCTACATTAATGAGATCTTCTCATAAATATATAATACTTGAAAGATAAAGAGCCTGCACTACCGTTAAGAAACGCTTACTAACTACTATAGAAATACATTTACAATTGCAGTTCAATGTTTGGTAACTGTGTAAAATGAACACTGTAAAAAGAATAATATGTATCCCTTGTAATCAAGAAAAATGCAATTGACATTTCTATAGCGTACGCTTTACGAAAGTGCAACAAAACTCTCTTTCATAACAACAGTACTAAAGTGATCCAGTGTAATGTTTAAGCAACATAAAATACATAATGCATGAAAGATAAAGTCCTCTATCACTTTAAGAATTTTTGAATTACTATATCATAATAAAAAACAAGTGTAAAGTTACAGTTCACAATTTGTAATTTTCTAAAATTAACAGTCCAAAAAGAATAAGGTGTCCTGCTTATTAGGAAAAGACTGCAATGTGCACTTCTGTACTATAAGATTCATACGAGTGCAATAGAACTCTATCAAGAAAACAAAAGCATCCTTAGAAAACAATGGTAAATGCAGTGTGAAAGTTAAGTGCTTTTATTCTTTATTTTTTACACAGAATTTCATCGGAACTAGTCTGAACTATGGATTAACTGTTTAAATAACATTATGTGACATCACATGACACTAATGTAAACTAACATTTCCAAATAAACATATTCCATTCATCTTAATACAAAAAATAAAAAAAATACAACTTATTCATATTAACAAATATCAAATGATATTAAAAGCAATTTGCTTTAAAATAATTTTACATACATTGGGCTTTCAATAAACATTTAATTTTAATGGTCTTATTTAAACCTAGTGGTTTGCCTGCAATAGCAATTGCTATTTAACCTCTTTTACCTCAAAAATGCTATTTATAGCTCCCATATTATGTACTGTAGTAACCCTCGACGAGGCGTTCCATCAAACGCCTCTTCATCGACAAGTAATCAGCGAAGCCACTAAACTACAAACATTCACAACAGAGATTTCTTTCCCTAGGAAAGAAATTGCTTTTCCTCAAAACACACATCACTTCAAACATAAAGTGGGGGAATTCGCTCCCACAACCCTCAAAGTGGGGGGTTGTGTCCCCACACCCCCTAACTAAATATACCAACTCCAAGATTGTACTACAGTGGAGAAAACAGCAAACAGGGATGGCCAAGTGATTTATTTCCCAGGGAAAGAAATCACTGATGTGAACATTCACAGTTTAGTGACTTCTCTGATTATGTGTCGATGCAGAGGCTTTCAAAGGAACGCCTCTTTGAGGATATGATATAGACCTGGTTGCACATGCATTAAGAGTGTGCATGCACTTACTGACACAGCATCAGTATGGTCTTGGCAGATTGCTAAGGTGATAGGAGGTTAGGGTACACTCCCCAGCAGCACAATATGACACTACCAGTGTCCATGATCTGATCACTGGCCTCAAACATGAGTTGAGCTGAGCCCAAGGAGGCTAAGACTGGTCCGGTGGCAAATGAAGAAAGGAGCTGATGGCAGCTGAGGGTCAACTTTGGGAAGGGGGAAATAATTAGGTAGTTAATCATTTGCACCAGAATTTAAAAGAAATTAAACAAGATCAAATTCCCTGTTAAGTTTGCCAATACTTCCTCATTTTGTAAAGGACTCAAGACATAAAAATGGACTCCCCCACACTTTCTTGATGTGAAATTGCTTGAATGTCAGTAGCCCCCAGAAGAAAATGACAAATGGAATAAAGTTGAATGCTTTTCCCATAGGAAATCATTACCGGTGTGATTTCTAGTTCTGCGCAAGCAATAATTCACTTCTTTAGGGAGATTGCTGTCTTCTTCGAGTTGGCATGATCTTGAAGTTGGTAAGTTTAGGGGATGTGGGGGGTTTGCAAGAAAAAAAGGAGTCTTTGTCTTTTTAGATTTCAGGCATTTTTTTGTCACTTTTGAATTTCCACTTTTCAGAAAGTCAACGTTTCATAGTAGAACCCATTAAAATGAACTCCTCTAGTACAACATTTTTGTTCTGAGAGAAAAAAGTCAGTATGTTATGCTCAAACGCAATGACAAATATTTCAGTCATATGTAAAGTAAAATCATCTTACCTTTATGTAATACATATATTAAAGTAAATCAAGGTATTCCTAGTCTTCTTTGTCTGTTTTAACTAATAGTTCAC
Organism: Protopterus annectens; assembly: GCF_019279795.1. Taxonomy (NCBI): domain Eukaryota; kingdom Metazoa; phylum Chordata; order Ceratodontiformes; family Protopteridae; genus Protopterus; species Protopterus annectens. The sequence goes on along the minus strand of NC_056731.1, from coordinate 764,272,068 downwards.
TAGAAGCCTTTATTAAAATAACAATGCTCAGGATGAAAAGTGCTTACTGTGATTAAAGTGTTTCTTATTCACATACATTTTATTTATTTACTCCTTTTAGTGTTATTAGTCACTTTTTATCTTTTCCATACTTTGCTTGATAGTATAATGTTTTGAAAAGCAATCTGTTTTTCAAACATGCTCATCAAAATAATTTGAGGCTTCTACAGAAATAATCATACCATGAGTTCTTGATTTCTACTGAGGTCTACAGAATGCCATCTTTTTTTAATTCTATTTTCTAAAGTCATATCTCTGCTACAACATCTCCATGCTTTCTCATGATGTTTGAAGTCTTTCTTCTGCAGCAACCTTGCAGCACCCTGCAGCAAGAAGTCATTTTAAGCCCTTAGATAGTTAATGGTTTAGGACAGTTTCTTCACAATATGAATTGTTTATTTGATTATAACCCTAATGCATTCTTTTACTACCAGGCTGATCGGGAGGAAAATAAGTTTTCTCAATGTTTTCTTTTGTTCTTCCCATTTCATCTTTGTAAGTGCAGTTTCTGGCATCGTGGCTTCTTTTATCTGTGAAGTATTGTCATTCTGAGGGCAGTTTATTAGTTCACAGCATGTTGCATCATCTTCAGAAGAACTCTGACTTGTCTAAGTTTCACTGCAAATAGCAAGATATATAAATAGGGTTAAAACTGCACATTTATAAAATTTAGTCCTGTATAGATAAAGATGCTATCTTGCCTAAATTATTTCTTTGGACAAGTCAACAAGAATGTTAATTGCAAGGCTCCCCCTACTCCTGCTTATATTTACCAACTGTTCTTATGTTTGGCAAGAACTGAGCAACTTTTTAACTTGCCTGAGCACTTTATACACATCTTCCTACTGTGTGAATTCTTTCAATTTCACTATTAAGTTCCCTTAACAAATGTAACATAACCAGAATGATTTTTTATGTAAGACAAAAGTTCATCATCTCTTACTTCTGGTATCCCTAGAGCTCTTATGTTCTACCTTCTAGATGTATTTTCAAAGTCATCTACATTATTGTAATGTATAGATAAGTGTGATTTTGTTCCTAAATCAGGAAAAAGATAAGCTTGTTAAATGCTTCCCTAGCTCAAGAACCAATCTTAACAGTATTTAGGGGTGTTTAGCAAAAGCTTCTTAAGGACTGCCTAAGTTCTGTTGGACACTGTAAGTGCTGTTACGACTGGGTGACATCTTACACTGGGGACTAACAATGGACAACCCTAGACAGTAAAGAACAGCAGTAGGAGGTAAAACAGTTTTTAAAAGCTGTTCTAACTTTTCTTTGCCACACTTACAAACAGAATTACAGTCAGTCAATAATGCCAGACATTAGAGACTCATACTTATTATTCAGTAAATGCATGTTGATGAAAAATGGTTCTTGTATTAACTTTTTAAGTGAATTAGTGCAATATTTAAAAATTGTCCCCGAGTTTGATCTTTTGTATTTCCATTATTTTTGGATCACAGGAGTTACAAGGTAACTGAGGTTTGAGACTATTTTCACCTTGACAACATCCACCATTAAGCTTTGTCCCTCTTTTCAAGGAGGTCCAGGCCAGTCATACCAGGGACAAATTTGAGTGTACCCGGCCAGATGTCCAGCTCATTTTTAAAGACAGAGATTTTGTTGCATTGCTGAATTTGGAGAGGGACTTTTTTTCCGGAAAAAGGGTAGGCCTACATGGCAAATCTGTCCATCTTCCTAGGCTTATTTATTTGTTGTAGTAGATTTAGATCTCTGGCCTTAGTGTTAGCTGGACTGTTTGATTTATTGACATATGAGTTCTTGGACTACTAGATCTCTTACAGTTTACGTGCAAGACATGCTTCACCCCTAAGGAGTGTATGTGAAACTGATTACACAGACAAACACTCCAGTCATTCTTAGTAATTAAAGTCTTATAAGCCTTGATGTTTTTATTTACAATCCACTGGGGTCTCTCCAGTTCCTTGATATGGGTGTTGTAATCAATGACGAGTCTAATCAGTGCAGAGTACAAGGAGGTAAGGACTTCTGTAGGTCTAAAAGTTATATCTTTAGCTATGAGTTATAAAATGATTACCTAACCACTGTTGCACTGTGATTGTTAAATTTAAGGGAGCTTTCCATCCATGTACCCAGGTGTCTCACAGAATTTTCATTTTGAAGTGGTGTGTCATCTATACTATGAGCTGGAGCTAGGGGAACTTACCAAATGCTACAGTGTTGCACTTTTTGGCATTGATCTTCAGCTCATTTTGAGTATACTAGCTATTGTCAAGTACAAGCTCTTGCATGTATGCCAAAGGAGGACTTGACAACTCCTGGCTTACAATTATTCATAAACTTTTTTTCACCAGAGATCCTTATTTTATAATTGGAGATTGGAAGAGTCGATACTGAATAGAAGATGCTCCAGAACAGATGCTCCCCCATTCTCATACTTTGAGCCCTATCTTTAAGCTATTTGACTATCACCCTAACCACATATGAGTCAATTTGGAGTTTATGCAATGTGTTTATTAGATTTGCATGTGGTATAATATTAAATGCAATGGCAAGATAGGCATGCTGTATAGACAACTTGTCCACAGTCAACAGCCTGAGTAACCATCTTGAAGAAGTTTACAAGATTTATTAGACAGGAGATGTGAAACCCAAATGCAAAAACCACCGCCAAATGTAAAAATCACGAAACTCTTTAATGTAAGCGCTTTCGGAAGAAATGGTATTCTTCCTTCTTCAGACAAACAGTTTTACAAACATAACTATCTTTAAATAAGCTTTCAAATCATGTGATCACGTTACAAAAATGAATGACTGAATAGTTAATTAAATAATTAAATGATTAAATGCATTCTTTTTCCATACTTTTAAAACATCTACGTTATTTACGCATAAAGTTATGTTTGCATTGGTTATATTAAAATGCTATACTAAAACATTATTTTAAAACCAAACTCTAACAGATAGTAATTAAATTAATGTATTATCTGACTTTGGTTTTAATCAAACTGTTTAAACATTAAAAGGAACTTCTTATTTAGAGCTTCATATATTCCTAAAGAAATCTTTATACTTTACTACATTCAAAACATAAAGTATAAAATGTATATATGAAATATGTTAATAATAATGATATAATAATATATAAATACAGCAATACAAAAGTAGAAAATGAACATGTTAATGTTGTTACTATTTCCGTTTGAAAGATAAAAATATCACTTCATATAATAATTCGTATATTAATTCAGCTGAAATATTTAATCAATGCGAGAATAATGTGCATATAATATTCATATTAAAAAATGAATAATATTCATGTGTGAGATAAACTTGTTTGAATATATTCAAACATAATTAAATAAGTTTTTCTTAAAATTATGAATATAAACATGCCTATTTATCAGTTATGTTCAACAGAACATCTCGTATGTTTTAATTCTACTAAATACAAATGAATATAAATGAAGCAAATATTTAAAGAGTGTACAAAATCTACTCTCAATGGGTTAAATATTCAATACTTCATCTCTTTAGTGCTAAATGTTTAAGGATGCATGACAAAGAGACGTGTTCATTCAACCCTGGATTAATATATGCGCAAGTTCTTATTTGCCAAAAAAGTTCTTCTCTTTCAAGGAGTATTTGCCATGGTCCTGAATGTATGCTATCATTAATTTGTTTCAATATAGCATATTTAAAAACATGATCAGGATGATCATTAATATGGCATGCTAATGCATTATTAGTATCTCTTCTAGAAATAGCATACTGATGTTCATAAATATGCCTTTTAAAATTACACTCAGTCTTCCCTATATAGAAGGCTGAGCATAATAAACAAATAGCTGCATATACAACTGACTTAGTTGTGCAGTTGAAGGAACCCATTATTTTATATGAAATTTGGTTAATCTCAATAGTGGTACCTTCTTTCACAAATGCACATTGGCGACAAGCGCCACACTTCAACATTCCTTTTATTCTTTTTGATGTGTTTGGCTTGCAAGATTCAAATAACATTTTCAAATTGACCCCTCACCTATATGTGATCTTAGGTTGGATCCCATATAATGCAATAAGGTGTTTGTCTTCAGTTATTAACCTCCAATTTTTACAAAGAATGTTTCTAATATAACGGTGGTCCACTGAAAAAGTACATAGAAATCTAATGTTAACATCTGGCACTTGGCTTTGAATGATGTTAACTGGAGCAATCCCAAATTGTGGGTTCTGCTCTTGTTCTTGTTGGTTTAACAAGGGTTTGAAGTAACCTGTATCCCTTTTAAAAGTTACTTCTAATCGAATTTCATCTATTAATGTTAGTGGGTAACCCCTATTAGAAAACATAGTGCTAAGGTTTGTACATTCTTTCATAAAATCTGTTTCGTCAGTAATCATTTTGGCTGCTCTTACCATTTGCCCCTTTATTACAGCCTTCTTCTGATGAAGGGGGTGACAGCTGGTATAATGTAAAAACTCATTAGAGTATGTTGGTTTTCTATATATATTACTTTTGAACCTCTTGTTGATATTATCCTTATATAACAAAATGTCTAAAAAGTTAATGTAATTATTGTGTACTTCATAGGTAAATTTCAAAAAATGTGTGAGTTGAGTAATGTTATCGATAAATGATTTGACCTCTTCAATAGGGCCTTTCCATAATAAAAAAATTATTTATGAACATCAGTATTTATGAACATCAGTGTGCTATTTCTAGAAGAGATACTAATAATGCATTAGCATGCCATATTAATGATCATCCTGATCATGTTTTTAAATATGCTATATTGAAACAAATTAATGATAGCATACATTCAGGACCATGGCAAATACTCCTTGAAAGAGAAGAACTTTTTTAGCAAATAAGAACTTGCGCATATATTAGTCCAGGGTTGAATGAACATGTCTCTTTGTCATGCATCCTTAAACATTTAGCGCTAAAGAGATGAAGTATTGAATATTTAACCCGTTGAGAGTAGATTTTGTACACTCTCTAAATATTTGCTTCATTTATATTAATTTATATTTAGTAGAATTAAAATATACGAGATGTTTGGTTGAACATAACTGATAAATAGGCATGTTTATATTCATAATTTTAAGAAAAACTTATTTAATTATGTTTGAATATATTCAAACAAGTTTATCTCACACATGAATATTATTCATTTTTAATATGAATATTATATGCACATTATTCTCGTATTGATTAAATATTTCAGCTGAATTAATATACGAATTATTATATGAAGTGATATTTTTATCTTTCAAACGGAAATAATAACAACATTAACATGTTCATTTTCTACTTTTGTATTGCTGTATTTATATATTATGATATCATTATTATTAACATATTTCATATATACATTTTATACTTTATGTTTTGAATGTAGTAAAGTATAAAGATTTCTTTAGGAATATATGAAGCTCTAAATAAGAAGTTCCTTTTAATGTTTAAACAGTTTGATTAAAACCAAAGTCAGATAATACATTAATTTAATTACTATCTGTTAGAGTTTGGTTTTAAAATAATGTTTTAGTATAGCGTTTTAATATAACCAATGCAAACATAACTTTATGCGTAAATAACGTAGATGTTTTAAAAGTATGGAAAAAGAATGCATTTAATCATTTAATTATTTAATTAACTATTCATTCATTCATTTTTGTAATGTGATCACATGATTTGAAAGCTTATTTAAAGATAGTTATGTTTGTAAAACTGTTTGTCTGAAGAAGGAAGAATACCATTTCTTCCGAAAGCGCTTTCATTAAAGAGTTTCGTGTTTTTTACATTTGGCGGTGGTTTTTGCATTTGGGCTTCACATCTTCTGGCTTTAATTTCAACAGTTTGTCGTGGCATTTTGGAGTTATTTATTAGACAGGATTTACCCTTGACAAAGCCAAACTGCTGATGGGATTGAGTCTGAGAAGACTTTTGATATCATAGTTAATTAGGTCTATTAAGATACATTCCATGCCTTTGCATATAAGACTTGTTAAGCTGATGGGTTTGTAATTCCTGTGGACTGAGGTGGGGCCACCCTTGTGGAGTGGCATCACAATTGTTGTGCCTCACTGCAATGGAACAAAGCCAGTTGATATGCTTAGCTAAAGAAATTTTCCCAGAATGTTAAGCAAAAGATAAGTGGTATGCTGCTGTCTGACAGCACTTGATAAGTGTGCTACTGACTTTCAAAGCCAGTAAAACTTTGCACCTCACACTCCTGCACTTTTTCTTTCATTTTTTCTGTAACTGGTAGTACATGGAGCTGATTAAGCTCTATGAATGCAAGGAAGCATGATCTGGTGTCCCATCATAACCCTTCTGGGCATGAATCGCTTGAGTTTTGCTCTTGAGGTGAACATCTTGGCTTCCATGTCTCATATAGAGACGCAATCATAAAATACCATGTTGTAATTAATATTCGCTTCATGCAGTTTGTCATTGTCTGTCTCCCTGCCTTTAGGTTGTTCTTTCTATATTTCCATATACTTTTGGTTCCATTAGGTCAGAGGTCGCTCATGCATTTGATGTTGCTGTCCGAATGAAGATATTCTGTACTCGGTCACATCTGAGAAGAATAAAGTCCACTTTTTCCTTCTTTTCATGGTTTAAAACATATGACTGTGTACTTGTGTTTGTGTATGCTTGTGTGTGTCTGTGTGTGTGTGTGTGTGTGTGTGTGTGTGAGTGTGTGTGTGTCTTTGCATGTGTGTGTGTATGTGTGTGTGTGTGTGTGTGTGTGTGTGTGTGTGTGTGTGTGTGTGTGTGTGTGTATGTGCCTTGCATCCAGTGTGTGGTGGGATAGTTTCTGGCTTCCTCATGACCCTAAATTGCATAAAGTGAGGATCAGCAAATGGATGAATATATCAACTTGAAAGTATGACTGGACTTGCTGAGACCTGATATTCATATGTATTTCAGTGAAAGGCATTTTCAAAGCATTCATGACAGGTCATTGCATACATTTAATTCCAATCATTGTGTTTAGGTAAGAGACAAAGTGGTAAACAATACTAAAGCCATGTTGCAGAAACTGCATCTTTAATGCATTCTCTAGCCATTCAACAAAGCATCTCATAAAAGTGAGTATACCAAATCATATATACAAGCCAACCTGACAGTCTGGAAACATTAGCCAGGCAGCTAAAGTTTGATAACCAACAGCTTATTGCAGAGCACTCAAATGATGCATACCATGACAAGAAATGAATGGGTGCTCTCCCATATGACCAGAGGAAGATTTAAGTTACAATTCATTATTCAAGACAGACAGGCATCTTACCTTAGGCACTTAGATGAAGATCAACCCATGCCAATCCACTCAGGACAGAAGGCTGAAACCAGGGATTCAGAGATACCAAGTTGTAGTTCTATCCAAGAGTCTATAAGAGACCATACATCCATAAACAGTAGATATCACGAGGAACTTGTAGTACTGGACAGTTAGAATCCCTTACAGAGGGGTCTGCTTAGGAATCTTTCATTACTGTGACATGGAGCCTAGGGAAATTACAAAGATGGATCCCGCAGACCACAAAGGCACTAATACAGCAATAATACACATTGATGCTATCCTGAGCAATGTAGAAAACCTTCAGCATGACTAAACTTGTGTTTAGGTATGAGTAGGGAGGAAAGAGATAATTATTCTAAAAATGTATTTATGAAACGGTATATAATAATGTTATAAATAAGCTTTGAATTAAAGTAGTAATATTTAGTATCGTACTAATGATACTTTTTCTTTGCAGTTTTAAGAAGTGATACATCAGACAGGACAAGTTTCATTACAGAGGAGTATAATCCCTGCTGCCAGTAAGAGCTGCATGTATTTGCTTTGCTAACATTTATCTTTCCCTAAAACTAAATAAAAGTAGGGAGGGAGTGTTACATACGTGCATAAAGTTAAGTGTGTATTATCCATGTTTGTTCAAGTGTGTATAAAAGCAAGATGTGTTCAACAGAGTTCCAGGCCTTATGTATATAATAAGTGTTATGCTGTTAGGGCAAAATACATTATATTTTATTTTATTTACCAATAGTATGCACTAAGGAGAAAACGCATTTAGAAATACATTTGCAACTCTAACTGGAAAGAAAATATAATTCTGTTATTAAGGGATTATCTCTTCAAATCTCCAGTTGTCTGTAAAGTTTGTGTATTTGTGTGTGTGTGTGTGTGTGTGTGTGTGTGTGTGTGTGTGTGTGTGTGTGTGTATATATATACATGTCTGTGAACTTTCAGGTTTGGCATTAATATGTCCCCCTATTTACACTGTAAGCAGGTGTAAGAAGACAGCTGCCATAGATGTGTGTAAACGGTCTCTTTTCTATGTGTGTTTCAGTGAATCAGACCACTACACTATGTCACCCCCTGCCCTAAGTTTACAAACAATTCTGGGAAGAGCAGTAAATTGGACCAGGAGGATAGAAATTGATTGCTAGCACTACCATTTTGCTGGCCTAGCCCAATTGCATGATAGGTGCATCTTTTCTAATATATAAATCTGCCATTTTTCCAGTTGCTTCAGCTATAGCTATACTACTGGAAAACGATCTCCTTCCTGATAAAGTCTGGTTCCATTAATTACTGATTTTTTTTTTTCAAAATGACCATTTCAAAATCAGAAGTGTAAACTTATTATAAAGCAAGAAAAATGAAACTCAAACATTTCATTGATAGATGTCGATTAGTATGTGACTAATCAAGTGTCTGTCATCTGTTTGTATACAGTCTGTTTGTTTGTTTGATAGTTCTCAATGACCAGGGACACCCAGCTGGAAAGAACCTATTTTCATCGAAGTCTAGGGAAAAGATAGCTAGGAAAAAATAATGGAGAAGCAATGCATGGAACTCAGATTAGGTAAATGGTGCAGATGTGTCTACTACAGGTGTTAGCATGTTAGTGACTCGTGACACACGTCTGGTGCCATTTATTCAAAAAAGCAAATACTGATCTCCAGTATATATGTAGCCCTCCCAACATTTGACACTGTAATCTGTATAACCTTACTAGAACTGTAACTTTTACCTTAAAACTCCCAGCCAGTTTCCAACCTCAGTCCTCGTTCCCGAACTCTGTAAATCCACTAAGCCCAAAACTCCTCCCCAAATCTAAATTTCCTGATCACTCTCTAACCCTAAAACACCCCTCCTGCTCCCTAAACCTAAAACTTCCTTTGCTTACCCTAATGCTAAAACTCCCTTCCCACTTTCTAACCCTAAAACTCTCAAGCCTCTCCCTAACCTTAAAATTCCCTTCTGCTCCCTTCTCCACAGTTACCACACTTACCTCTCTCGAATTTGAAGGAAGCATTTGGGAAGCTGCAGCAACTGCTTGCTCAAACTCATATTCAAGTTTGAGAATGAACAGCAGCCTACATGAACTGCAAGACACTTGAGTCCCTGGTTTCAAGACAGTAAGTTTCGAGCATCTGGGACTCAAGTGTTTGTAGTAGACCTGGTGCAAGTTGTGATGTCCCCACTCTGGGCCAGTAATCAAGGAGCCTGAATCCTCACCACTGACACTGTAGAGGGATGTTCACTTGGAACAAAAATGGGTACACCCAGTATTTCCAGATACAGCTCTCTGCATCAAGCACAATTTCCCTTAAGAGCACACAGGGAACACACTCAGCCTGGGGTCTGGGTTTCTCTCTCTTAAGAGCACACAGAAGACACACTCAGCCTGGGGTCTGGGTTTCTTTCTCTGTCTTTACCCAGGTCACCAGTAAGGCTCCCCACTGGCACAGCTATATAATTAGGTCCCCAGCCAAGTGTCCAAGCCAAGTCCTACATCACTCTCTCTGTGAAACCAGTGCTTCATGTCCCTGTTCCAAGCAGCTGACACACACTCTCTGAGATTTGATTTTCACACACACACACACACACACACACACACACACACACACACACACACACACACACACACACACAAAACACACCTGGGAAAAGCTGGAACAGGTTTACTAGCTATCCCCCCTTCTACCCAGACTATAAGGTAGCTACTGCCGCCAGACACTCCAAAGCCAGCTACTCTAAGGCTCAATTATACTGAGTGAAATTAATATTAGTACAATTGTGGTTTTATGAGAATTGCAAATATTCACCAACCACTTGTCTGATGTGATCATCTGAAATTAAAATCTCCATTTTTTTCTAATTATTCCACAAATTCCTCTTATGTCACTGCTGTACTTAAGTGTCACTCTCATTCCCATGTGTGGTTGTTCATCTGGATTCCTTCATGATAATACAGTACTATGAGTCCTTTGGAAGCAGGGTCTGCCTTTAGTTTTTCTAAGCATTTGACCATCATTAACTATATCCGTGACATATCGCTTATGATACCCACATTCCTCAAACTTATTTAAGAATAATATGAACCTTAAACGTGTGCTATGTAAAAATATTTTGACACCTACTAATAAGTTTGGCTGCTCAAACTGGTTTGGCACTTTTAGTTGTCAGCATTGTAAAGCATGTAAATATATTTATAATGTTAAAAGTTTTCTACATCCTTTAACTGGGAAGTCATATCAGCCCAAATTATATGCTGACTGCTGCACCGATAATGTATATCTTGTGAGATGTGATGGCTGCACCAGTTTTTATGTGGGGAAGATGAACTAACAATTAAAAGATTGCATCTTACAACACCCGAGTGACATCAGATTGAATAACAAACATAATGCATTGTTTCAACATATAGAAAAATATCCATTGCATAGTTTTTCTTTTTAAGTGCTGCAAATCTGTAAGCTGAATAGGAGAGGGGGAACATACATAATTTTACTGAAGTGGTTGAGGCCCAATGGATAGCATATTTACAGACAGACAAAGCACCTGGTTTAAATGGGATCCTCCCACTGAAACCTGTTTTGAGACGGCGTAGGCTCAAACATTGATTCCTGATTGGCATTGGCTTAATATAGACAAGTTTTTTTAGTGGCCAATGAATTCTGTTTTGAGGGGGCAAAGGCTCAAATGCTGACTCCTGATTGGTTATGATTTTGTTTTAATATGGTTATTTTTTTATCAACGGCGATCTGAAGAAGGACTCTTCTGAAAACGCTAATCCATTTTATGTATATGTTTTAGAGTTTTAATTGTTTGGAAATTAAATTTATGTCCATTATTGTCCGTGTCTCTGTGGTGTTTGTTTTATTTGCAATTCTTGGGTTCTTATACCTAAAGAGACTCTTTTTCTCGGCCAGCTATTTTGTTTTTGTTTACTGATACAGAAAAACAGTACTTAACTAATCTCACTATATTTTCTTTATTGATCTCAAGAGTTACTATTCCCTGGTCACTTACTGAAGCAAGGCAAGATGAAGTAGGTGAGGGGTCTTTCTTTCTTTGTCAGATTCCAAAAGCATAGTGCTATGAGACTTCAGTCTCAGCTAGTATTAAACATAATTTTTGTCCTAGATTACAGAATGACGTCACATACATCTGGTCATCTGAGTTCTGGTGCCCATGTAACCCCCCCATTGCTAGAAACTGCCAGGATTTAGCACATGTGTGTCAATAATACACACACATAGAGCTTGCTAAGATCTAATGGAGCTTCTGGAAGTCATAAAACCATAACACACTTCCACTGTTCCTACAGGAGCTAATAAACCATACTTCTTACAGATATTGCATATTTGTCTTCATTCAAAACTGTGAGATAACATCTTTATGGCCCGGGCCCAGTAATTTAATTTCAGAATATTTTTCAGAGTCAGGTGAATTAAGATTAGCCTCTTCTTTTCCATTATCCTTACAAGGGTATGTCTTTTCTTTTTCTGTCCAGCAGGAAACACTATTAATACATTTTTAACATAAACAACTTTACAAATACATTTTCAACACAAGAACCTGTACAAATCAGTTTGATATTCAAATACCATATGATTCTTTACTAATTTCCAGCTAACTGTGCTGGCATATATTACACATCCACTGCCTTACTTCTCCTGGCATAGCTGGCAATAAAAATTCAAAGTATATATCAAAGTAAACTTTATTGTCATTCAGAAATCACTCAAGTGCAAAAACTGAACAAAATTCCATGTCTCTGGACTCAATGTGCAGACAACATATAGACTATTTTCACAGGCATTTACACATATAACACCTAGCTATTACATCATACCTCACATCATCACACAGACAAATGGAAATGCTATGGTTAATATACAGAAAGTAGGTATAAATATGCCTTAAAGTGGCTAACAATTACTCTGTGTTGTTGATATGGTAGTAACAGAGAATTTTTCCTTTAAATATATAGATGAACTGTGGAAATAAATTCAAAAGCAGGCTTAAGTAACATATATAAGTAAAGACAAACATTCAGTCCAAAATAATGCAGTAAAAATACATCACGGATGGCTATTTTACAAAATAGATGTATTTTAAGTCCACACATCTCTATGAGATATACTGTAAAATGCTGTCTTCTCCATTCATAAACTTCTTTTTTACTGAAGTGTTTCATATTTTCATTTTTTAATCAAGATTTAGAAACATTCTACAGTAAACCTCAGGGATGTTTTATTATAGTAGCTAGTCTAAATGCACAGCATGTTTGGAAGGAAATAAGTCTAACTAGAATACAAACTAAGCAGATAGCATTTAAACTCCAACCAGGCTTTTAGACTATAAGATCGAACATCGATCCCTGGGGTAAAGAGTCAACATAACTGTGCCAGCATGTTTCCATGGCACCCAAGTAGATAAACACTTAGAAAAGAACAAAAGAAAATGTGGACTATTTATGCATAAAAACGTATGTATATAAAACTAAAACAAGAAACTCTTAAAGAAGTGTAAAAAAATACTCTTAAAATAGAAGTGCTTGGTTATCATTGAAAGAAATTTGCATTTAATTTAACCAGACAAGTGATTTAACAATTTTTAATCTCATGTAGAAAATATTTTGCTGCCCTCTTAAGAAGATTTAAGATGTTATACAGACTATTGAGAATTCTCTCTTGTATTTTCCATTATGGCATTAATGTTGTGGTTTACTTCAGTAGGTCTTTGTGCATATTCCTGTGGTTTGCTGCAATCATCTCACTTTCCATTTATTCAGTTGATTTCCCCAATGGCATTTTCTTGTATAAAACATGGTTTGCTTACTTTCTTTCTTTTTTTGATCTCATACCCTTTCTTCAAATGCCTGATGTACATTTGTCATTTCCACTGTTTCATCATTAAATAAATGTAGAAAGATGCAATAGCTGTTAATTATAATATAATAATTTTGAGATTAACTTTTATTTTTATTTCAGCAGTATTACATTTTTAATATATGCTTAATATTACCATTTCAGGAAACGCACACACACACACACACACACACACACACACACACACACACACACACACACACGCACGCACGCACGCACGCACACACACACACACACACACACACACACACACACACACACACACACACACACACCTCTGAGCCAGCACTTCAGAACTTGCTTTGATGGTGTACCTTACTTTCCACAAGTATGGAGACGGTAGCATGCAAAATTTCCTAACCCATACCAGATGACATTTTTATTTTCCAGATTTTACTTCTCCCTCCCGGTGTCCTACAATATTGAAGGAAGGGGATAAAATGGGGCTGGGGTAAAGCTACATGGTCATGAGGGCAGACACATATGGCCAGAAAGTCATATAAAATGTCTCTGAAGATATTCCACAGACCATAATGCGATATGCTGTCTATGATGTATGTTGCGCTGTCTTAAGGAAAGCAGGGAAAAAAACAAAACTTTATCAGAAAATAATTTGTAAAGTAGAGTTATGATATGTTTAGTTGCTTAACATGTTCAAAGCAAACCTAACCTGTAATGAATACCAAGCTGTGAAGTAAATGAAACACTGTCATCTGAGTTAGCATGTTTGGCAGGAGATTTGTACATATTCTCATATTAAATTGTACTGTATACCAGCATGCCTAATTGTGGAAATGTAAATACGTTTTGAAATGTTGAGTGTTTTCATGTTTAAACAGAATGTTTAAAGAATCTGTCACTGCTTTGATACAGTTCCAACTGCGCATGTTTGAGGGGGACATTCTAAAGTATAAACTGTGGCAAATCAGCTGAGCAGTCAGTGATGTTATTGGAATGTCCCTGGTTGCTTGTAGATTGTTTAAACAGCTGATTGACAGAAAAACAATTTCTTTTAAACAGCTGACTGTTATGTTTTGAAATTAGACAGTTCAGATAGCAATTTGTCAAGTACTGAGCAGTTAATAGACACCAAGAAAAGAAAACTCACAAAGAAAACTGTAAGTTTGCCTTGGCCTTGCTATTATATCTTAGAGTAGATCAGGGACAGTATTTCTTTAGTTAGATCATGAAAGTTTAGTTATTAAGATAGAGTTTTTCTTGAATAATTGATTCCTATCCTGCAGTTTGGTTTACATTTCTGGTGACTGAATTCTAATGTTTATTGAGAGTTAATTGATTTTCAGTTTTATAATCATTTTACTTATTATTAAATGTTTTTCATTATGTTACATTTTTGCTGGAAACCAGTGTTTTTCTTTAGAGATTAGACAGTGCTTCAACCTGTTTGATACTTCCCAGGTCACCCCAAGGGCTGGCTGTACTGGTCATTGCTATCATTTATTTTGATAATTCATTTTCATAATTGGACACCCATTTTGAAGGGCGTGAAGACCCTCTGATTGGTGGCAGCATTTCTGTATTTATTTTGGGAAAGAGAAATAGCTGGAAATCTGTGTCAGGAGTTCCCAGAAATGTCTGGATGTGTGACATTTAAATTTACTTTGAGTGTGAGTGTATCAGAGGTCTTAAACTGGGGCACTTTGCTCTGTAGTGTGTAATAAGAAAATACATTTGGGTGGACAGAGATATATAGTTCAATCCCAGGAAAACAGTGCATATTCCTTTTGTGCTCTTAGAGGCAACTTGTAAAATACTACTTTTGTTTAAGTGACAGTCTCATATTAGAATCAGTAGTGAGGACTGAAGCTGCTTAATTACTGATGCAGAATAATAAGGGACATCATTTAATTGTTGGCACTGGCAGTCTGGTGGGATATAGTTGGATGTCACACAAGCTTTCAGATATGACAAGAAGTCAAGAAGTCAAGCACCTCTAGTTTGTTCATCTTGTGAGATGGAAAAGGAAAGCAGAGTTTACCAGAAATTGGTTGGTAATATATCAAATTACTGTGCTTATCATGTTTGAATCAGAATAAGTCATAAAATTCAGGACATTAAGAATCCCAACTGTGTTAGCCAAGACAGCTGCAGACCTACAATAAAAAACAGCATGAGTAGGAGACACAAGTGTAGCGAGAACATTGTATAACATTATCTGAACTTGAAAACTGGTTAACAAAGCCACTATTTTTCAGATAAAACAAAAAAAAAAATATATATATATATATATATATATATATATATATATATATATATATATAGTTTTTAGCATGTAATACCATATACACTTCAAAAAAGTGCAGCCTTAATTAAGAACATTTGCAGAGGAGACTGGATCTAAATGTAAGTCTGCAACTACCATATGTGAAATATCATTGCAGAAACACTGCAACTTCATTACTAAAAGCTTGTCACCTTAGGTTTTAATATGAAATTGTATGATTGACTGTGAAATCCCTAGCTATTGAAATGCAGGCAGATACTTGCAAGAATATGCCAACTGATTTACATTCATTGTAGTGCCTGGAGTGATGTGATTACACTGCATTATCGGGAAAAAGACAGACTCAACCTTAGCAATTGTTAAGCATCTTCCTAAGCATTGTTAAGATCAGGTGTCATGGTAGACACTAAGAACTGACAGTGCCATCTAAGAAATGACAGCTAAGGAAATCAAAACAACTTTGTTTTTGCCTCCTGGCTGTACCTGTAAACTGTCCTTGAATTTTTTCATAATCTTGCCCTGTCACACATAATCTTATTTTTTTTTCTAGTATATCACTGAGGATTACAGTCCGTCAGTCAAAAATGCCAGAATTAGAGTCTCATGCTTCATATTCTTTACAAAATGCATGCTAATATACAACCTGTTGTTCTAATATCTTTCATTTAACAACTCTCTGATTTTGATTCTTTCTTTCCATCCCATCTCCTCTCCTCCCCTCCCAAAATTCATAAAAGAATGATCTAAAAGGTGTAAGTCACTATCATTTTGACAGTACTGGTTATGTGCTTTGTCAGCTTTGAAAGCCATAGAGTAGGGCATTCGGAGGCACCAGATGTACAAAATAGGCACTTCGGCACTTACACCAAGTTTTTATTAACACTCAACAAAACAATGTTTTCATCCTTAAAAAACAAAACTTCATCAGATACCAGTTCCTTTGAAAATTACAATCTTAAATGCCCCATTCCCATCACCAATGTAATAAAATAATTAAACAATTGACCAATCCTGCATTTACGTTCTCTAGCTTACCCTAGATACAATTTAGTATAACCAAAATAAATGTATACTTACAACAAATAACCAATGCAATAGTTTAAAACATATTTTAATGAAAAGACAAAATGGAGAGAAGAAGAGAGGATGAAGTATATGGATATCAGACAAAAAAGTAGATGAGAAATGTGCCCTAATTTTGAAAATGAAAAACAAATAATTGGACAGGGATAGAATGGAGTACAAAGAAAACCGCAGCTACCCTAAACCAAAAGGTTTGAATGCACATTTTACCAATGACAACAAATATTTGAATGGAGGGGATACAAGGAGGAGACAGAGGTATACACATGAGGGATTTCAACCAAAGGTTGATAATGATTTGAATGACCCTTTAGAGTTTCCTTCCCTAAGCAGCTCTGAAAGGTTGCAAAACAAAACATGTATACACTACTACAACAGGGGAAGGGACCCAATGGGAGAGAGACACAGGAATAGTGAATATACCCAGCTAGGGAATTTAGTTGATAAGCGAAGGATGCAAATACACATGCAAAAATTTTAATATATTTAATTATAGTAATTTAAATATCAATGAAGTATATTTTAACTTATTTATTAAAGGACTGAACTTCATCCCTAGTAGAAAAAAGTGATATTAGCAGAGTTTTAATAGATTTAATGTTGTTTTAGGAAAAAAGAAGTTGATGTTTTTGGATGACAGTGTGGGGTCTGGAGAGGAACAAGGACACAAAAAGAAAAGCACTTTCAGTCCTCCCCTTCACCCACAATCAAAGAATTTTGAGACTTTGGTAGAGAAAGAACTTAGGGGAACCATTAAAACTGGCAAAACTTATCCCAACCTCCCCTTACCAGAAAGAATTTTACTGGCTGAACTAAGAAACAACAAATATTTAAGAATTATGAAACCTGACAAGGTGGGTGGGTGGGATAGTGCTTATGGAAACTATGATTTATGTGGCAATAATGATGGAGATCTTTAATGATGATACTAAATATTCTAGGGTATTGATAAATTAAATAAATCTTGCACATTACAAGATAGTTTTGGGTTAAAAGAATTGTTAGAGGATGGGTTGATAGATTTGGAGATCTTCAAATATTTATGGATAGATAAACCCTTGGTACCATCTATATCTGTTACCTTGAAAGTACACAGATTCATTATTGAGCATCCTTTTAGGCCTATAGTGGCAGCTAATGGCTCCAAGACATATCCCATAGCTAAGTTTTTAGACTCTAAATTAAAAAAGTCTGGATGGAGCAAAATAGTATACTGAAAGACTCCTGGGACTTTTTAAGAGGTATAAAACCTAATTTGTATAAAGAAGAGATGATTTTCATAACAAGTGATATCATGGACATTTTTACTGTGATACTTCATTCTACTGGCCTTTTATAGCTTGAAAAAACTTTAGTTGACAAGAAAGGGTTTTCTAATAATTACTTCAAGGTCTGTCTCAAATTAATGGAAATTGTGCTAGATAATAATTTTTTATATTTTGAAGGGGAGTTTTTTAAACAGGAAAGTAGAGTAGCAATGGGGGCTTTTTGTACCCCAACTTACATTAATATACTGTTGTCCATTTGGGAACAAAAGTTTTTATTTAATTCCATATATGCAAATTTTGGAATTTTTATAAAAGATACCTGGTTTACAGTTGTATTTTTGGGTAGGATTAGAATACATATTGCACGAGTTCCTCAAATATATTAATCAGATCAGTGATTTTCTTAAATTTACTTTTGGTATTACTAAGGATAGGATGGACTACCTAGGTGTAACTACATAAAAGATGGATGAGATCCAGGGTTTTAAATCCAAGAGTCATAAAGACACATTCTCCAATTCCGATTTATATTTTTCCATGTCCACCCTTACAAACAAAAATAAAGTAAGGGATAGCACATCAGGGCATCTAGGATGACATCTCAGGAGGAGGATTTTATAAATTAATGTAAAACTCTGTATAACATGTTCAATGAGAGAAAATATCCTGTAAGTATGATTAAAGAGGTGATGAATGAAGTAATTAATGAAACAATGGGTGAATACACATGTATTTTAGGGGCTGAAGACTGGAAGGATAGGAACAAAATTTTGGAAAATGGAATTGGTAATAATAAAGTGAACTATAAGTGAGCGTATGCTATGTACTTTGATAGTGATGCTAGAAACTTTAAGGAAGTGATTAGTAGTAACTGGAAGAAGTTTGCTAGCCATTTGGATTTAGAACCTATTTTAAGTAACCCCTTAGATTTGTCCTGAAGAAAAGGTATAAATATAAAGAAGATATTAGAACAAAAGCTTAAGAAAAAGAGGAGGAACTTTTAAGGGTGGGGCATGTAGACAGCGTCCCTACAGATCTAATAAGGAATTTTATTACATAAAGGCAAGGGATAGGTGTATTGAAGCTACCACCTTCTCAAACTGTAACACTGCAGGGGTAGTTTATCTTGTTGAATATAAGGCCTGTGACATTTTTTATGTAGGAAAAACTATATGTAAACTTAAAAAGAGAGTATACAAACATCTTTATGATGTTCAGAAGAAAGATCTAAAGAATGCACTATATGAACATACACTAGAATGCAAAAAGGCTGGTTTTCGCTTCTTTGTTTTAGAAGAAGTAGCTCAGGATCCAAGAGAGGGACCATGGGAGACCAAAATAGAATATAGGGGGGTCTACTGGCAACTGATTTTAGAGGCCAATAGACCAAAATGTTTTTCGGCTTCTCCTGTTAAGGGTTGCCACAGCAGATCACCGGTCCACAGATGGCACATGCACACACGCACCTACCTGCATATCTTTAAAACTCACAATTTTAAAGGAAGGGCATGCAGACTCCACACAGAAGGTACTACAGCTGAGAATCGAACTGGAGAACCTCTTGCTGTGAGGCGACAATGCTAACCTCTGCACCACCATAGACCACTGGGTTTAAATGAAAATATATCCCTGGCCCCTGTTTTAGAATTAAGAGCTGCTAGACTTTAAGATAATATCCTTATTAGTTGATGGTAAATATGCTCCCTTTTATTCCATTTATTTTATTTATGCTATATTATAATTTATATAGTATATAGATTTTATTGAAGTTTTTTTTTTAGAAAAAAATTGTTTTGCATTTCTTGTGCTAGAATGGCCTTTATTTGAATTATACAATTTATTTACATTGTGGCCACTAGATGGCAATGTTGTCTGTGGATTGATTTAGCAAGTTTTTGGGACATGATATTCATTTTAATATTGATAAGCACTTTTAAAAGTTTTATTTATTGGTCCTCTCCATTCTGTCTTTTCATTAAGATCTAGGGTAAGCTAGAGAATGTACTATAAATGTAGGATTGGTTAATTGTTTAATTATTTTATTGCATCGGTGATGGGAATGGGGTATTTAAGATCGTAATTTTCAAAGGAAATTGTATCTGATAATGTCCTGTTGTTTAAGGATGAAAATGCTGTGATTTTGTTGAGCATTAATAAAATCTTGGTGTAAGTGCTGAAGTGCTTATTTTGTACATCTGGTGCAGTTTGGGGGTACATGTTCCTCCTGTTTTCCAAGCTTTGAAAGCCAGCAAAACATTTTATATGTTTTTTCTTTTTTTCTTTCTGTAATTGGTAGCAAATAGAACAGCTAAAGCTCCATGCACTACAAAGAATTATGATTGGGTCTCACCTGTCATAACCATCTTATTATATATCCTCAACATGCATGCCAAGATTCACCTCTCAAGCTTCACTCTTGACGTGAATTTCTTGGCATCCATGTCTCAAGCCCATAAACAGATGGTTACAATTAAAGCCCTGGTCATAATCCTCTAATTAGTTTGGTCCTGATTGTTGCACTCTGACGTCTCAGAACAATAAACTTGCTCTCTGAAAGAGTAGGAGGTACCCAGAATTTTCTACCTAGTATTGAAAGGAAGAATGAAAGCTTGGCATTATTCTGAAAAGTTATGGAGGAGTTCTGTACATCGGCTTGTTATATGGCTAAGACAGATAATGTCTAGTGGTCACACCTCATAACCATTCCTTATTGTCTTCAGTTATCATTATACTCTTGCAGTCTTCCTGTAGCTGTGTGCAATTAGAACACCTGAAAAAACAGGACGTCAACAAACTGTTTTATTGCTTTACTGTAATACTGTGGCTGTTTCCAGCTAGAGTAGTTGTATTCTAGTATTTTCTTTACTTTTTAGTAATTAGTATGCCTTAACTTTGTCAAAGGTATTAACACAACAAAAGAGTTGATTGACAACTGCTTTCATTCTGTCACCTGACTCATCTGCCATAATGGTGAGTGTTAAGCAGTTTGAATTATTGAAATGTCTTTGTAATTTATGCTGTTCCACTTGAAATTAATCATGGGTGCGTGCTCCCTCTCTAAGGTGTGCAAGGTATTTGCTGAAATGAGTCAGGTGAGTCTGGGGAGTGTGAAGACTTTTATTATGAATGGTGGTCCGTGCATATTCAAAAAAAGTTTATCAATTTACCAAATAATGTTTTATAAGACGAGTGCATATATGCCCTCAAGTTAGAATTTATTATTACTGAAGAAATGTGTCATAATATTACCTGTAAGGGATAAACAAAATAGTGACCAAAATCCCTAACTGGTAGGTACAAAAAATGTAATCAAAACTTCTAGTATCTTGGCATTACTGCCTTCAAAAAACTGACATCACATACCTCATAAAAATGTTTAAATAACACGTAATGATAAAAACCCTACCCCTGTATAAAATAACCAATAATAGTTTACCAATGATGGCATTCCAGTTAAGTTCCTTATTAAACCCTTATGGATATATAGTGTTATACTGTAAAATAAACACATTTCTTCATACCTAAACATGTTCTTTACTTTACCATCTATACAATCAGAATTTTTATAATAATAATAATAATAATACACTACTCCAGCATTTTATACAATTATAATCACCTTTCTCACAGCTTAGAAAATGTTCCACAAGAAGGCACTCCAGATTTTACTTTTTAATATTTCTGCAATGTTCCTTAAGCGTTATAAAGTCAGCTTTGTTTAGTTTCACCAAAATAACTTAAATCACAGGGTTATCGTATAACATATGCTTTTTATAGTACAATATTGTATGTTGCATGAATTCATCCAGGTTTTATTAATCTCAATCCATATCCACAAGCATACACACACTACAATAGCCACAGCAATGTTTTTGAAGCATTTACCAAGCTAACATCCTGAATCATTTTCCTTATGGGCAAGTCTGAATACTAATATCTTTAAAATATGAGGTGATACCTTTTTGGGTAAAAGTACGAGAGACTTTCGTTTTGTATTAATATGGGCCAAATTTAATTTGTTTTCATATTGCTATACAATTCATCTGAAAAGGTATTTTACTGCATGCCTATATATAATGCTTCATCTTTATTAAATGTGTGATTATTATAGGATGAAGACTTACTATCACACATAATATTGATTTTATCTGCCCTACAAGCTCTGTACAATTTAAGGAAAATTTTAGATGGCATTTTTGAAGGCAGTAGGAGCGAGAGGTTTAGATTACATTTTGTTTTCACCTACTAGTTAGTGTTGTTACACATACCTCTTAAACTAACCTCTAATAAACATAAACTTATGGGGTACATTTGGGGTGCTTGGCTAGGCTTATATAACCCCAGGGGTCATTAGCCTAGTATACACCTATGAAGTTATGAAATCAAGATATGATGAGAGAAAAAGTGAATATAATGAAGGATGAAAAATGGCATTTAAAATATAATCAAGAGGAAATTATGGATAATTAAAAAGTATGTAGAGAATATGTGCGAGAATAAGACTGTAAGGGGGATATATGAAATGCAAATAAGATTAAAAAGGAGATAGTGGAAGAAATGGCAAAATGAAGTGAGAGGAAAGAGTTAGAGTTTGCTATAAAGGAAGTTAAACAAGAATCTGGACCAAGTTCAGATGGATTAGGGTATAGTTTTTATAAAGAAATGTCAGATAACGAAATGGATTTTTTTCTGGAAATATTGAATGAATGTATGAAGAAAGTATAAAAGAAGAGTAAGGGTGTTATAAAATGTATATGGAAAAAGTGGGAAATGGAAGAAACAAAAAGGAGGCCAATTACATTGGGGAAATACTAAGTTTAAAATATTTATGAAGATTATTCAGAAAAGAATGATGGATATCATGAAAGGAGAACTGGAAAAAAGGGTGTATGGGGGTTAAAGAGTAAATGAAATGCTATTGATGGTTAAAAAAGTGGTTCAGTGTGGAGATGAGGGGCAAGAGAAGTAACAGTGTATTGTATGGTTAGTATTGATTGTGGGGAAGTGCTGAGCATTTTAAAACAATTCAAGGTAGGAGAACAAGGATAGTGAAGGCAATTTATGAAAATTCTTGTGTGATTGTAATGGTGAATGGATGGGTAGGAAAAAAAGATGAGACATGGAAGAGGGATAAGGCAGCGTTTCCATTCATCTTGTGGCTGTTTGTGATGGTAATAAATGCTGCAATGCAAGCATGTAGCTCAAGGTTCGAGGATGGCACAAGGGAAGCAAGAACAAACAATAGATGAAAGATCATTTTTGGAGCAGAATATATTTTGGGTACAGTAGGATTACAGTTAAATAAATCAGAAAATATGGGGTATAGAGATGTCATAAGAATGGTAGGAATTTATTTTACTGGAAGTGAAACAATTGTTTTAGAGGTTACGTTGGAAGGAAACAGATATTAATAGATCAGTGAAGAGAAGTTCTAAAAAAATATATGGAAGTTAACAGATTGGTGGTGAGTGTTTTAGCTGTCTCTAAGAAAAAGGCTATCTATGTATATATATATATATATATATATATATATATATATATATATATATATATATATATAGGGGGAATTTAATAAAGCCTACATGTTTTTTTTCCATGTAGGCATCGCAATGTGATGCTAACAGGGGTGTGAACATTTTTAGATTCAGTAAGCGCTGCTAACGTGCATGAGCGCGCCAACATGGAAAATTTCATGGCATGCAAATCACCTCATAAGCAGGTGAATCTCATGCAAATGAGGCAGGTAGAGTGATCCAGCAAGCAAGTAGGCACCTCTGCAGACCCTGTGTCAGTGTCTGTAGTGTATTTTTCCATGTACAGGGCTGTAGACAGACGAAAGGGGCTGTAAAAATGTAGGTAGCTGGACAAAAATGGCATAGCACACACAGATATGAGCAAAACTGTCCAGTGTGTTTCAAAAGTTACAGTAAATATATTAAAATACATTTTTTTTTAATAATCTTAGCATGTTTGTGTGGCATGCCACAGTGTGCAAATATGCCTTATAAAAAAAAATGTAAAAAAGTGTAAAAATCAAATATTAATATGAGAGAGAAATGTAATACAGGACCCTGCGTGCAGTATCTGCAATAGTGCATTGGTACTGTTGCTAATGTGGAAGGGCTTGGGAGTGTGTAGCATCCATGTTGTAAGCACGGATCCCTATGCAAATGAGGTGGAGTTACTGAATAGCATAATGGGGTTGTAACTGTGTCTGCATATCCCCTCAGTGTAGGCATAGAGCCATGTTGATGTCCACACAAGAGGTAGCTGACATCAGGAGAGGGTGTGTCTAATAACGTCTAAGCTGATTGGAGCTAAGATGCACCTGTTTGCATGGTGCTTCGCCATGCTGAGTGTGGAAACTTGAAGGGTTGTGTATACTGACGTCTAAGCTTTGTTTACCTATAGGACACATGTTTCTGCATGTTTGCTTGGTGCACCACTGTGCTGAGCATGGAAGTTTGGGGGTGTGTGCACTGGCTGCTAAGAGTGTTTACCTAGGGGCCACACGTTTCCACAGTACACCACCGTGCTCAGAGTATCTAAAAGCCCAATGATGTATTACTTAGTGTTGATCCTTGCTTACCTTAAACTAGGGCCATTAAATGATGTCAATGATATATTAGGCAGATGCACTGCATCATAGGTAGCCAATCACACAGGCAGCACCTACAGTAGAGCAAGTATGCATACATCTTACAATCTGATTTTTCCCCAATACTCTGCACCAGTGGAGTACAGACTTGGGAATTTTAACTGAGAGAATGCTATGGCCTGCTGCAGGTCTGCTACATCTGTATGTGCTAGATGCTGAAGTCAGTGCTGCTGCTGCTCCTGCTGCTGAGAACAGGCTGAGGCAGAGAAGCAGAAGAGTGTTCAGGCCCAGGGTAACCTTCCAGGAGCTACATGAGCTGGAGATTGTGGAGCGCTACAGGATGGACAGGGACATACTACAAGAACTCACTGAGCTCTGCCACCCTCAACTCAGACCCAGAGCCAACAGAGAGAAACCCATCCCAGTAGAAACAAATGTATGTGTAGTCCTTAGGAATATAGCCACAGACACCTTCCAAAGATGAACTGGGGACATGATGGGAATCTTACAGGCATCAGCATCCAGGATACTCCACCAATTCCTAGATGCCATGCTACTATATGCCAGTGAGCATATTTATTTTCCCCTCACCCCTGAGGTAAGGGCCAGCAATATGCAACACTTCTACCATGTAGCACACTACTCTGAGGTACTGGGTGCCATAGATTGTACTCATGTACAAATCAAGGCACAACCCAGTGAGGGGGGTAGAATCTACATCAACTGCAAGGGTACCACTCCATCAACTGCCAGGTCTTATGCAATGCCCAGGACATTATCATGAATATGTGTGCTGGTAGCCCTGGCTGTACTTGCTAGAGGAGACATCCCACATGGCCATTTACTGGTGGATGCTGGCTACGCACTGGAACCTCCAAATAAAGGAAGCCAATCCGGTGGTCCCCTGCCATTAATAAACTTTACAACGGAAGGAAGAAACTGTTGCAAAAAAAGGTGATGTCCCAAGACTGGAAAAAACTCCCTTATTAGCCTCAACAAAAAGTTGAAATCCCTCATCAAAACCTCTAAAGCCAGCTATGAAGGCAGAATTGCGGCAGACACTAAAAACAACCACAAAGCCTTCTATAGTTATATCTCCACAGCAATAAACAGGTTTGCTCTGAGTTACTGCACAACGGTACCTCCTATACTGAGCCAACAGATATTGCCAACATACTGGCCATCTGATTCAGTGCCAACTTTACCCTTCTCTCCCCCCCCTAAAAGACCAATCACAATACAGGAGCAATGCCATGCACCCAGCATTACTGCAGCACAGGTTAAAACTGGATTGTCCAAGGCCAAGAATACAGCTTCCATGGGACCAGACAATATCCCTGGATGTGTTCTACATGAGGTACAACGTGAACTGGCACCATATCTGTGTGCCCTGTTCAATCACAGCCTCACCTCAGGCTTTGTCCCTATTGAATGGCGCACTGATACAGTCATCCCTCTCCATAAAGGGGGAGTGACTACAGACCATGGGAATTATCACCCCATTAGCCTGATGAGTCTGATATGTAAAGCTATGGAGCACATCATCATGCACTTAATTAACAAGGATATAGGAAATCTCCAAACTCTAGAAACCAAACAATTTGGTTTTGTGAAAGGCAGATCATGCCTGCTCAACCTGGTTGACTTCTTTGAGTCAGTCACCAGAGCTGTGGATGAGGGCAAGGCAGTTCATACAGGACACACTCAGGAATTATTGATAAACTCACCAAACAAGGCATTAACCCCTATATTACTAGGTGGGTTGCAAATTGTCTCACAGTGTGAAAGTAGCAGACTCCAAGTCAGACTGCCGACCAGCCATGAGTGGAGTCCCACAAGGATCGGTCTTGGGTACTCTCCTGTTTGGCATCTACTTCTCAGAAGTCCAGGCCAACACTGAGAGACTCTGGCTCACCAAGTTCACAGATGACTGCAAGCTGGGAGCCATTATTAACTACCCAAGTGATGTAGACATCCTACAGAAAGGGCTCACTGAGACCAATGACTGGTGTCAAAACCATGGCCTTAAGCTTAATGCCAAAAAATGCATCGTCATCCCCTTTGGGAAAAACTCAGTTCCCACTAATTACCACATTGAAGGGAGCCCACTGAACACTGTAGGTGTTATAAGAGATCTGGGGGCACAGGTTGACAACAACCTCTCCTTCGACCACCACATTGCCACTGTGGTCAGAAAGTCCTTCTATGTGGCACATCTCATTACCAAGGGTTTTGCATCCTGGAAGAAAGAGGTCATCATGTCTCTCTACTCTTCCCTCATCAGACCAATCATAGAGTATAATGCCCCATTTAGCATGTACCTCACTAGACATATGCAACAGCTGGAAAGGCCACAAAAGTACCTCATGAAGAGGATCCTAGGCCTTAAATACATGTCCTACATGGACAGACTCATAAAACTCCAGCTATTCTCTGTCTCAAATCGTCTACTAACAGACGATCTCTGCTTGCCTTACAAAGCCATGTCTGACCCAGCTCTGTTAAAAATGCTGCATCTAAAGAAATCCCAATCCCTCCGCACCACATGCTCCAGAGACCTCAACCTCATTATCACAATCAACAGAACATGCTGGAGAGACAGGTTCATAACCCAGAGACTGCCCATGCTCTGGAATAGACTTCCCATACATGTCAAGCAAAGCACCTCACTGGTCATCTTCAAGAGAAATCTTGAAGAGTGGATGGGAAATAGAAGGTTCACCCCAGGGATCACTCCAGTGATTCTACTTGATAGATGCACTGGGAACTAACATCGGGCGTCATGATGCCAGGGCACTTCTATGGGCTAGGCTTGTAAAGGCTCCAGGGCCATTAGCCTAGTACACACCTATGAACCTATGATGACACCCATCAGAAATGCACATGCACAGATGGAAGAATGCCAAAATGAGGCACACACACAAACTAGGAACATCATAGAGCATGTGTTTTGGTTACTGAAGTCACAATTTCAGTGCCTCAATATATCTGGTGGAGTCCTGCAGTACTCTCCAGCCACAAGTGCACATATGGTCACAATATGTGCCATACTATACAGCATGATCTTGCCGAAACAGCTGCAGCAGGATCAGCATAGGGAAGGGATACACAGCCCTCCACCAGTGCCTAGGTCACCACAACCACATTTACAGGAGAAGCCCCAGATGATGTCCTTGTAGGCAGACATAGGTGTGCCCAGTACATCCTGGCATTGGCTAAGAGACAATGCATAGCACATTCACTAACAAGATAAACAGAAACAGCAAACAAACTGAGAAATGAAAAACCAAGTCCAGCGTGTTAGTATCTTCCCAAAACAAGGACAACTGATTAGGTCCACTCAAACTGTAGTTGCAAGTAGTAAGAATCTCCACATAAGCAGCAATGAGAGTCGAAATAAGTTAAAATATTTATTTTAAGCACTTTTCGTCTGCTGTGAAATGCAAGACTTCATCAGAAACTCATCTTTAAACATTAAAACCGCCTTTTATAGGCACAGCTGATTAATTAATTCTTCAAACCAATAAACTTAAAGGCACAGTAGAAAAACAGATACATATCAACATTAAAACGGATACTGAACACACAGAACAAGTGCATAGCTTGACTAACCACTGCAGCAGCCGTATAAATGCATAATTATCCACAAGCACTATAAAATGTGAATAATAGTTATTAAGTGTGTTTAAGCTGTAAGGAAACTATTAGCGACACAACTGTAACAAAATGTCAACTAGACTTGTAAAGTGTCGACTACATTTGTACTGTGACTTACAAAAAAAATTATACTTAAAACTAGGTAATTTCAATACAGAAAGATCATCAATCCATTCATGTCTATATCTATTCACTGTACGAGCTTAGACCATGAATATGGAACTGACTGATACCTCACACTATTGTGTATTCACTTCCTAAGACTTTTCATTCTCAAGATGCTGATAATTGAGCAGGTATCATTAAAGCCTGGTGGGTAACAGGCATTGAGTCTAACCTGCCAAATTAATTCCAATTCTTCTAATTTCAATGGTCTAGGCCCCCCTCTACTATCAACCTTTACTTGGTCAATGATAGTAAAATTAAAGGTGTGCCCTTTATTAGCACAAGAATGATTTGCTAAAGCATTTTCCAACTTCTGTTTCTTTGTTGCATATTGGTGTTCGAATATCCTGTCGCAGAGCCTCTGTTCCGTTTTGCCCATGTAAAATGCGGGACACAGTTTACACTTAGCCAAATATACAACGAAGCTGGAGTTACAGTTGAATCTGTCTCTAATTTTGTATTGTGTACCGTTAATAGTAAAATTATTAGTCACATAAAGAAATTTGCAGTAGTTGCAACATTCACATTTAGTCATGCCATTACGACGAATGATAGAAGTATTCGTCTGTTCTAGAATGGCTTTCAAGTTTCGCCCTCTTCTAAAAGTGACTCCAGGGAACTCACCTAGTTTAATGTAAATGTTACAATTAATTTTAAATAGTTCCCAATTCTTTTTTAATATGCTAATACACAAACAGCTGTGTGACGAATAGGTGGTAATAAAGTTTACATCATTGTCTTTAACCTGCCCACTCTCTAAACTAACACCGGAAAGTACAGTGTCATTTACACTACCATTAGCAAGCTGAGAAGAGACATTTTTAACATTCAAAAGTGGTAGGTATATTTTGTCTGTTCTCTTTATTCTGACCTCATTAATTAGATTATCCAATAAAAATTCTGGATAACCTCGTTGGATGAACATACTCCTAAGCAGAGAGCATTCATCAAGAAAGTCAGCTTCTAAGGTGATCATTCTTGAAGCTCTCACTAGTTGGCCCTTAATTACTGACTTCTGGTGTAAAGGGTGGTTACTTGAAAAGTGAAGAAATGTATTAGAATACGTAGTTTTCCAGTAAATTTTAGCTATATAGCTGTTTAACTCATACATTTTGACCAAACAGATGTCTAAGTATGCTATTTTGTTGGTACTAAATGTGTGTGTGAACTGCAAGAATTGTGTAGTGGTGTTGAAGTAATCCACTAAGTTTACACTAATACTTTCATCACCATTGATCAGAATAAATATATCATCCAAATATCATGTATACAGGACCAGTGAGTCACAAAGGACATTGTTGTTTTTTTTAAATATATATTCGGACTCCCAATGTGCCATGACAAAGTTAACAACACTAGCCCCACAAGGAGACCCCATGGTGACCCCCACTTTTTGGAGGTAAAATTGGTCCTGAAACATGAAAAAATTGTTGGACAATACCAAGTCGATCAATTCTGTGACTAATCGGATCTCTACTACTGGAGCTTTGTGTTTGTTAAGCATTACTTCAACCCATTCGATAACTATCGTGTGAGGAATACATGTATATAAGTCCTTCACATCAATAGGAAGGAAGTTGAAATTAGCATTAAATTGGATGGATTCAATCTTCTTCAAAAATGACCACGAGTCTTTACAGATTTGAGTCTCATGTACTAAATATTTTTGAAGTATTGTGTCTATAACTTTAGCACAAGAATACATGGGAGAACCCCGACCATCGACCAATGGTCTTAGAGGGGGGTCAACCAAATTCTTGTGTATCTTAGGGATACCAAAAATACAAGGGTATCTAGGATAAGGAGTTACTAAATAGTTGTAGACGTGTTGTTCAACTCTACCCTCAATGAGTAGGTCTTCAATACAGCCTTTAATCATGCTGTAAGCTTTATTCACTTCAGAACGTGAACTTACATCATATGAATTGGTGTTGAATAGTTTACACATCTGGTCCTGATAGTCTAAGTTGTCAAAGACTACAAGTCCTCCTCCCTTATCTGGTTTACAAAAGCGTAAACCTTGAGTTTTAATAAATACTAGAAATTCACGTTCTACCTTACTCATATTGTGTGAGGGCTTATACCTATACATATTGTTGACCATGTGTCGTATATCCAATTCACACAGTTGTTCAAAAATTTGCAATAACGGCACCAAGGGTGGATTAAATGTACTAGGAGTGTAGAACTTTTCATAGTTCACAGTGTTTAACAGATTGTCAAATATTAAGTTAAAATTCAATTTCCTAGTAAACATTTTAATATCTATAATAGTGTTCACTAGGTTGATAGATTGAGATGGGACAAAGGTAACGCCCTTAGAGAAAAATTCAAGAATTTCTGCACCAATATTGACAGATGAATAATTATATACTTTAAAGTCACATGCTTTATTCATAATGATTGCTGGATATCGATGTACTGTTAGACCATCTACATAAAAGCTGTTATCCAAGTCTGGTCATTGGTTAGGTTGCATACCCAGCTCGAATCCAATAGGGATACTATCTGGTTTACAAGCCATGTCAGTATGCTGGCTGCAAGCCCTTAAATCTTGTTCCTGTTGAATTTCTGTTGTTTGCTCCTTTGCTGGTGTGGCAACACATTGTTCTGTTTGGGCCTGGCACCTAAATTCGGGCCCTGCCGAAAATTCTGCTGCTGGTTATAGTTGTCATTAATTTTTTGACTGTGATGGGCACTATGTAATCTATCACTGTATTGCAACAGTGTTTCTCAAGCTGTATTGCCTCTACAGGATTCAGGTTGTATTGCAGCACTATGTTTTAAAACTAAACATTAAAATATATGTGAAACTTGATTAAGAAATAATAATAAAATAGTTGCAAGGCAAAACAAACTACAATAGTGTTTGTTCTTCACAGTAACCCATATGTATAAATAAATAACAAACATTTTGAATACAATTTGAATCCTGTAGAGGAAATTAATTGTGGTCATGTGGTGGTGCCTGGCTTTTAAAAGGAAGTGATGTCAATGTTTTATGTAATCTGATGAAGTCAAGTATATCTACTGACGAAAGTGCTCATTAAAAGAGTATTTTTTCTTCATATTTGTGGCGGTTTTTCTTATTTTCATTAGAATATATTGATGTCAACATTCAATAAAACACCAGAAGTCCACAAATGTGTGAGGAACAGACCAAACATATGAGACAAAATTCTGGGCATCCTGTAAAAATCAGGACCCTTGAGAGGTATGCAGACTGTCAGTCTGTTGATGGTGTAACATTACCAACCCCAGTCACATATTTAGTACAGCAGACAGCTGGGAAATGCTGTGGACATTTTGAGTGAAGTGCAGTACTGCAGAAACAGGGGCTTATGTTAATGTCTGTAACATACAAAATCCCAGACTGGAATACAGGTAGGTGTGGCCTGGAGTCACATGCCCATACACTTAGTAAAAATGAGTGCAGTTCTATTGGCTCTTCATTGAAATGATGTATTATGCATAAATGTCTATACATACAGACATATACATATACATATCCGTCTGTCAGTATCTCTCTCTCACATGCATAATATATCTATCGCTATGTAGTGTCAAATAGATATACGTAGTTATATACATTAAAATGATACATAGACTCCCCTCATATATCTAAAGAACACATACATATCACACACACACACACACACACACACACACACACACACACACACACACACACACACACACACACACACACACAGCTACATCTATATATACATCCCTGTTATATACAGAAATATGTGTGTGGATGTCTGTATTGTTCTACATACCTTAATAATGGTGAGTAAATCTGCACTATCACACAGCCATAATGTTGCTCAAAGGATCCAAACTAAGGGCCCAACAGTACATAATCCACTTACCTACAGACCCCTATGCCTGCTGGATATCACCACATAGACAGACACAGATGAGCAGGTGGTGCAATGTGTAATGGTGTCAACGCACATATGGACAGGGTACATTGTCCATGTCAACAGTGTTGCCTATCTAACTGCAAGCAGCCACATAAGGCCGTACTGGTAACTGTACACATAGCTAGGATACCATCAGTTATCTCACTGCTAGGATACTAGATGCAGGTAACAGTATGAACCAGTATCACTCTGCAGGCCACAGATGCCATTCAACATAAGCCTAGTTTGTGTAACACACAAGTACTGTGCCTGTAATCAAATATACAACAGACTTAATCTGTGGTGCATGAGATAAGTACTGTGATCTATAGTGTATAAGCCTAGATAGGTAGGCATTTTAATCTCACTACAGCTGACTAGGTATGTGTGTGTGTGTGTGTGTGTGTGTGTGTGTGTGTGTGTGTGTGTGTGTCTGTACCCCTGCAAAAAATGGACATGCCTTCATGGGCTATCCACCTGCAATGGTTATGCACTTTTTCGGCCCATAACTTGCTGCTGGTTTCCACACTACCCTATTCTACAAGACCTGATGATGTCAGCCGCCTAAGACTACCAGCTGACAGTGTAGTAGCAAGACTTAAGCTGTGGCATGTGCAATAAGTAGTGTGATCTATAGTTTATAAGCCTACATAGGTTTGGGGTTCTAATTTCACTCTGCCCAGCATGGTGTGTGTGTATATCCATATGACATACATATGATAACTGGTGTAAAGTAAACATAGTTAGGGTTTTGCATCATTTTATTTGTAGCGGGTGATGTGGCCCTCCAAATGACTGATCACAACAAGGCTTGCTGATATCAACAAGCATTATATGTTCTAAACCGATAGTAGTAGCAGACATGAATTGTGTTGTATGCATGAGGAACTGTGATCTGTAGTGTGTAGCAGTACATAGGTAAGTGCTCTAATCTATATGCAGCCAACTTACAATATGTGCATGCCTTGGCATGTCTTGTATGCAGTGAGTGGAAGTGGTGCTAGCCTGAATGTGGCCATGTTTGTGTGTGAGGCTGTTACAGCAGTATATATCATGTTATGGAGCCATAGGATATGTGAAGTTAACTAGCATAATGGCCATGCAGCTCTCACAATCAGAGACATCTGTATACCCCTCGGTACAGGACCAGCACATATTTCCCCAGTCCAAGAGGGACACAGGCAGACACCATGTGTTGGGATGATTGCTGTCAAGCCAATCAAACAGATAACATGTGCTGAGGTGCACTGAGGTGCTCTGTGTACCATTAGGCAGGGTCTGTTTCAAGGGTGTGTTTATGTCTGCTAGACAAATGCCTCCCACAAGCATGTAGTACTAATGTCACATAGCAAGGTAATGTCCTTACAGTGAGTCATCCATCTGCTATGCTCCCTACAGATAGGCAGCATATGCACTCCAGCAAGGCAACACCTTGCCCTGTAGTAGACCTTATCACAAATTATGAATGCATGAGTACACTGACCACTGCCATTGTCACTGGTAGACTGTCATACAGATGTGAACCTATGGATCCATGCATCTATACTGCTGTACCTTGTTGACGTCATATTTCTTCTGTGCTGCCATGTCATGGTGTACCGCTTCACTGCCACCATGTGTCCATAGGTATTCCCTCAGACTCCTGTAACAGACAGATACACAGGTCTGTGACATACCTATCATTGTATAACAATACTGCCAGTACAACATCATACAACATAATACTTCTCACCTCACAGACTAGTAACCAAACTAGAAGCTGAAAAAATAGTGAAAACTGTTTATTGGAACACAGCAACAGAAAGAAAAGGTTTAGTGCTTTCATCCATCAGGACATCATCAGAACAATGAACCAGCCCATTCAATCAGTATAAATAGTAAATAAAACAATCACATGACTCTACGCTCATTAATTGAACATCATACAACATAAGGTCCACAAAAGTATGTTGCATACTCATAACACATGCCAGCATAGCAACATAACACATGCCAGCATATAGTGTATGTTGGTGACCACTACAAGTGGCATGGCAAAACAATACTGCATTACACAAGTACATTGTCAAGTAATATAGTCACCCTGTGTGTCAGACACATAGCTTCATTCCCTGCATCAATGGGAAGAATGACAGGGATGTGGCACAGGTATCATCACTTGCACAGGGTGATGTGTGGGGGTGCTGGAGGCCTAGGCTGGCCCAAACAGTTGACAGCATATTCATCAAGGACACCCACACCTCAAGATTGGTGGCATCGCACGATGCATCGGAAACCATCCAGGTGCAATTAACCATAGGCAAGACTGCTCTGCAATTTGTAGCATGTTACAGGCCACCCTCACAAACTCAGGAACCTCATATGGCCTTCCTGAAAACACTGGAGGGGATAAATGTATCTCCGAACACCATCATACTAGGTGACTTCAACTACCCTAATATAGACTGGGAACACTACTCAAGCCCAAACACTCTAGCCCAAAAGTTCCTGGAATTCATAAACTCAAATGCCATGGAACAACTAGTCACCATCCCCACAAGAGGAGAAAACATACTTGATCTCATCATCACGAACATGGGAGCACAATGTTCAACGGAAGTATACCCTCACTGGTGAGATCTGATCACAAACTAATCTCGCTGGAGGTCCTCATCCGCCCCCACCGAAATGAAAAGACCACAGTAAAGAACTTCGAAGCCGACTTCACACTTCTAAAGACTAGTGTGGTCTCCTTTAAGGCCCCTGAGCCGGCGGTTAACATTACTCAAACCACTGAATCACTTACAAATGCCTTCTACAAGCACCTGCAGGGCTGCATGGATCAGGCAATCCCAAGCAAAACAAAGACTCTTTGTACCAAAGGCAAGCGTCCAGTCTGGTGGACCCCAGCCATAAACAAACTCTACAACAAAAGGAGAAAGCTACTACAAGATAGAGCAAAATCCTTAAAAGGTAAGACACCGCTGATCACTATAAGTAAAAAGCTAAGAGCTCTCATAAAATCATCCAAAGCTAATTTTGAGAAAAAAATAGCTAAGGACTCTAAAGACAACCATAAGGCATTCTTTAGCTATGTCAGAAACCTAGGAGGAAACTCCCAGATATGCTCAGAATTAGTTCAAAATGATGTGAAGATTACTGATCCTACAGACATTGCCAACATACTGGCTGAAAGGTTCAGTGCAAACTTCTCCCCTCCCCTAAAGGAGAGATATCTATACCAAATGATTGTAGCCCCCAAACATCTCTAATGCCCAGGTGAGAATTGCTCTCCAAGGCAAAGAACACAGCATCCATGGGACCTGATGGTGTCCCCAGCTGTGTGCTCCATGAACTCAATGAGGAATTAAACCCACAGTTAGGACAGCTGTTTAATCTTAGTCTCACCTCCAGATACACTCCAGGAGTGGCGCACAGCGACTGTGGTCCCACTCCACAAAGGCGGTGCCTCCACCGACCCTGGAAATTACCGTCCCATTAGCTTGACAAGCCTTATCTGCAAAGCCATGGAGAGGATCATAATGGATCTCATAAATAAAGACATAGGGAACTTGCAGACTTTGGATCCAACCCAGTTTGGCTTTGTCAAAGGCAGATCATGCCTTCTAAACTTGGTTGACTTTTTCAAACAGTCACCAAGGCCATTGATGAGGAAAGGCAGTCCATACAGCCTACCTAGACCTGGCAAAGGCTTTTGATACAATACCTCACTCGGGTATCATTGAAAAACTCATCAACTTAAATGTAAACCCATACATTGCAAGATGGGTTGCAAACTGGCTGAGTGACAGAACCCACAGGGTCAGAGTTGCTGGCGCCATGTCAGACTCAAAGCCTGTCACAAGTGGTGTCCCACAGGGCTCAGTCCTGGGCCCACTCTTGTTTGGCATCTACTTTTCTGAAGTACAAGCAAACACAGGAGGGTTATGGCTGACAAAGTTTGCAGATGACTGCAAACTGGGCGCCGTAGTTGAAAACACATCCGACACAGATATCCTTCAGAAGGGTCTCACAGAAACGGATAACTGGTGCCAGAGCTATGGCCTAAAGTTAAATGCCAAGAAATGCATAGTCATACCCTTCGGGAAAAATATAGGTGGCAATCCCCTGAACACAGACGAAGTTATTAGGGACCTGGGAACCCAGGTTGACAGTAGCCTTTCATTCGACACTCATATTGCTAAAGTAGTTAAGAAGACCTTCTACATTGCCCACCTTATCATGAAGGGATTCACATCTAGATCAAGGGAAGTCATAGTCTCCCTATACTCATCACTCATCAGACCAATGATCGAGTACAATGCCCCATTCGGAATGTATCTGACCCGACACTTGCAGCAGCTGGAGAGGCCACAAAAGTTCCTCACCAAAAGGATAAAGGGTCTCAAAAATCTGTCTTATGCTGCCCGACTGAAAGAACTCCAGTTATATTCAGTTGCTTACCGCTTGCTCAGAGGTGACCTATGCCTGACATACAAGGCCATGTCAAACCCAGATTTGATGAACATGCTTCATCTTAAAAATCTAGATCCCTCAGAGCCACAAGGGTGGGAGACTTAAACCTCGACACGGTTATTAATAGGACGTGCTGGAGGGATAGATTCATCACCCAAAGACTCCCTATGCTGTGGAACAAAATCCCGGTTTATGTGAGGCAGAGCACCTCGCTGGCCTTGTTCAAGAGGAATCTTGACCAATGGATGGGAGATCGCAGATACACCCCAGGGGTTACCTCAGTGTCACTGCTCGACAGAGGCACAGCAAAATAATGGGCATAGTTTCTCCAAACTAAAGGGGTGGCGTAAGCCACAAAACTATGGGCTAGGCTTATAAATGCCCTCGGGCAGATAGCCTAGTATGAACCTATGAACCTATGTGTGTGAGTCAGGAAGGGGAGCGGGTTAGATGGAGCATGAAAGAGGTGCTGTATGTGTTTGTAGGTGACCTGCATGTGACAGTGGTGTGTGTGTGTGTGTGCATGTACACAGTCAAACTCAATGTAAGCTCTATACGTGTATGATGGACAGCTGTGTACTGTATATAGTAGAATTGACAGTTCACTATCTCTACCCCTGAACATGGGAACTGGCTCTGCCAGGAGTTACACTGGCACTACCATGCCCAAGGTCAAACGCAGTGTGGTGACTGCTGTCTGCTGAGGCCATGACCCCCACGGGACTGCTCAGATCCACATGCCCATGCCCTGCCACATTGTGGTTGGACAACACACTTCCCTCTGTAGCACTGGATGTACTGCTACTATGGGAGTGTAACTGTGCATGGCTGCATGGACTGTCAGCAAATGGAGTTGCTGAACTATGTCCAAAGGTCAGACGCTCAACTCCAACTACACATTCCAGCAAAGACAATGTGCAGTCCAAGACAGACACTGTTGCAGTCCACCTTCTGTCTACTGCATCAGTGAACTGATCCAAGGTTTCCCCAATGTGGTAGAGATGGTCACAGATGTCAGAATATGCTGCATCCATAATCCTAAGCATACATCTGGTGTTCCATTCAGAATGTGCCTGTGCATCCATGATGGCTCAAAACATGTGCCAATTGACTCATGATGTGACACCTGCAACAGGTGGTGGA
Organism: Protopterus annectens; assembly: GCF_019279795.1. Taxonomy (NCBI): domain Eukaryota; kingdom Metazoa; phylum Chordata; order Ceratodontiformes; family Protopteridae; genus Protopterus; species Protopterus annectens. Next base: position 764,234,327 of record NC_056731.1, on the reverse strand, counting down.
CAGACAGCAGTCCTCCTATGAGCACCCCTGTCAATCCACCTGTGTGGGACCTCTCCAGCTCTCTGGCTATGGCCAGTGTCTGCACTCACTGAAGCCATAGTTACCACACTGGCCTGTTCCATGTTTCCACCCTCTGACTTTTCCATATTTGAGGACTGTGGGTACTGGGTATGTGTGGGCATACTGACTGTGTGTGGTGACAATGGGGGCAGAAGAGGGATGTCAACCTCTGGGAGCGATTCAGCTCCTGACAACCTCAGCTGTGCATCACTGTTGTCACTATCATCATCAGAGTCTGAAGAGATACTGACATCAGGTTGTGTGGGGGAAAGACCCCAACACCCCTGGTCACTTGTGGACACCAAGACAAAAGCAGTGCATTACTACCTGGATTATTATTATGTATGGAAAATCCACAAACAGTCATAATAATGAGGATCCACAACTGCATTACCACTCTCACATCTTCTCATCTTCGCGTTCATGCACAACAGACTTCCTCACAACAAAAAACACATTTGACTTAAGGCCTTTCTAACAAACACTTCAGATAAATCATGTGACACTTGGCCAGTACAATGTACCTTTTAGGTATGCAGTATGACACTATACCTGATAAAACAACATATAAAACCCAGTATACCTATCTTAACAAATTTATACAAATACAAGTTTCAATGCCTAAGGTATGTACCATCAACCTTTTGGTATGTACAAGGCATGTCGGATTAATTGTCTCATGTACACCAGGAGGCTTATTCACTCTGAGCTATAACTACAAAAGTGTTTCTGTTTGTTCATCTACACTCCTGTGATTACACATTCTAGGAAACTTAGGTAACCGTTCCAGACTGGAAGGCACAAACATTCTATTCTGGTTACACACAACATTACCTGTACATCGGGAATTATCCTGGCCATTTCCCTTAATAGCATATGTATGTTCCATAACAAAACAGTATCAAGCTTACCAGAAACAGGACCATGGCCTTGGACAACTCCTGACGGACCTGTAAAAAGGTGAGGGTGAGGTAATTTCAGTACCACTGCATGGTGCAGCACAACAAGGTAATACCTGCATATATCTGACATGTACAGTAGCTACTGTGTTACTTGATGTATTGCTGACATTCTGAGTATGAGTGTACAACTGAGATAACCCCTCCACAACACATAGACCTGACACCCACATAAAGGTATGTACAGCCTGACAGAATGACTGCGACAGTATTACAGTGGTGATCACAGTAAGCTTACCTGCACGCTCCTCTGCTGTGGACACTGTGGAACCCACCCCCACGATGTATGGTGTGATGGATACCTCGGAGCTGTTGTGTGTCCCTAGGTTTGCCAGGAATTCCTCAGTGGCCATGAGTGGTTGTTCCATTGCAGGCCCTCCTCTGGTGATGGCACGATCCCTGGCTACATTAGCTGCCCTATGCCATGCAGCATTCACCATGTCTGTAGCATGGTGTCGAACCTGTTCATATGTCCTGTCTTGGCGGCCAGTCTCATTCACATCCCAGACAAGGTCTGCCCACAGTGCAGCCCACTGTTCCCCTGATATGCCTCCCCCTGGATAGGAGGATGTGATGATGATGCCATAGTCCTTGAAGTATTAGTTCATTCTCCACATCTGAGAAGGGGGCATGCCTGCTGTGATACATTAGTCCTGAAACACACCAAAAGGAAAACACATTACAGGATCAAATATATGGATGTCCACTATGTACAGATACAGCAAGAACAAAATGGCTGGCACTATCCACTGCTTGCTAACACATATCATACCCCACAATGTGACAACATACTACATGTGTGGCTACAACCAAGATAGCATCAGTACTGAGGTGGTTCCCTGTGTGCCATAAGAGATTCTGCTGTATGATCATACACCCAACACTCCGGTCCAATGTGGTGAGTCCCTAAGGCCAGCCACCCAATAATATGTCATAAGACCAGTCAGTGCCAGACAAATAGCAGTGTGCTATAATGACCACTATATTGGGACAGTCCAGCAACACCAGTGTGCCACAATGACAAAAGACAATGCAACCCTGATATATTGTATGTTCCCTGTATGTGTAAGACAGCAGGGTATCAATGACATGTCATTACCACAGGTCTAAGACAGGCTTACTACTGTACTTCCTATACCCCATACCAATATCCTCTCATCTGCATCCTGTTATACACAGAAAACAATTACATACCTGGCATAGTGCAGTACTCCTCTGTTGAAATGTGCTACTAGTACTGTTTTGCAAAGGTGTGCTCTGTGTGAGGAAAGCCTCATACAGAATGTTTGCCCATAGCCAGCTGCTTGCATTTTAACATGCTTCTCATTAGCAGGTAATTACCTCTAAACCAGTCTGTGACTCTGATATGCTAACTGCAGCCAAAACAGCTGAGTTGTACTATCATTAGCCAATGACATGCAACCACTGTGCAATATATAAGACCTTCATGTAGAATAGTACCCCTTTCTTAGCTGTTGAGATGGACATTACTGGGCTGAGGAGACTACGCCATCACAGAGGGTAAGTCTGTAGCAGAAACATTTACTTAGAGCTGTGTGTACCACAGGCTGCAGCTACTGTTGCTGATAATAGACACAGGCAGTGAGTGTGAACACTTTGGAGAAAAACAAGCTGTAGGTGCATCTGTGTCAGCTGGGTCAGCCTTGCTGTAGAGGCAGAGCCAGGGTGAGAGTATCCTTTACAATCCAATTATGGCATGTGTTTAAGATACGTATGTTAAGCAACTGTGTCAATAACAGAGGACAAGGCAACATATAGTAATGCTATATGGGTATGTGATGTGTGTCCCTACCTGTAGGCCTGTGACTTCCAGCAGTGAAAAGCAGTTATTTACTTTGCAATGCTTTGTGTAGATAATGAGTGCATGAGTCATTCATTAATTGCTATCTTCACAATAATGTACTTGAAATGCAACACAACACTGGATTTGAACCCAGGACTGTGTGTGGCAAAATGTACTGTATGCAAGGCATTTAACAGACTGAGTTATTGAGACACTGCTACAGTGGGTGTATTTGCAAGATATATGTGCACACATATAGGCTATGACATCCATTTACTACAGTATGTATATGGCTTAATATGGATGTATTTCTGCACCAGAGTCCCAGCTGAATATGTATTTTGCCATGAGTGCCTTAGCAGGTGACTTTCTACATGTTGCTGATAAAAGGGCATATTTACCTACTATCACATGCCTCAGTTATATCCATTACCATGTCTTTGGCTGTCTAGTTGTATACTATTGCAACAGAGTCCAAGGTACACTCTCATTTATTCCATTACTTTTTATTTTATTCCAATTTGCTTGGTGCAGTACAGTGGTAGCTCTGCTAAAACACACCTAATGACTGTAATTGGCAAATACTATGTTTTGTTTAAAACACCTGATTTAAGTAAGAGTTGTGTTCCATGGCAGGTTAATGCAGTGTGCTGCAGGTGTGATCAGCTTGATTCTGAAACAAGGCAGAGGTGTTTATTTTGTACATGTCTTACAATGTTAGAATAACACATAGTCATTATAGCTCTATTTACCTAAGCTGAGCTGCTCTGGACTAAAAAATATAAAGAAAAGAAAAAAGGGAGATAGGAAAGTGGTGAAATGGGGGCAAGCAGATGGAAAAACATAGAGAAAGGCAGGGATGGATGTGCAGGAAGGATGTAGGAAAGAACCATAACTATCCATTTCTTGTACAGCAACAACTGTGCACTTTGACAAAATTTGTAGATTAATTTGGATTCCCAAACCCAGAGAGAGGGGTGAGGACAACATAACTGTGTTGTCAAGCCAATTGGACTGAATTACTTGTGTCCAGTGGACACGTGTGCAAAATGGAGAGCTATGTATGGGACAATATGATTTTTTGGGACAGGTGCCCATTTTTTTTTAAGGTGAGTGTGGAATGTTGGGGAAGAGACATAGGTATGTGTGGGGGAGGTAGGTTGGGTAGGTGAGGATGCATTTGAAAACAGACAAGACAGACAAGACAGCAGATAGGGGCAGTGTGTGACACATGAGGGGGATGAACACCTTGGATAGGGAGGGTGTTGTGGAATCTGAGTCCCATGTGCCTCCAGATGGCAGCAGTCCCCACCCATGGGACTGTCAACACTGCTATATCACTGCCCCAAGGGTGGCTGTGATGGAGGGTGGGCACCAGGGCAAGGCTGCCCCACTAGGGTGGCCAGCATGCCCTCAATCAGGTGCAGGTGACGTTCATAGCCACGGTGGACTATCCTGCACACCAAGACTGGCAACTCTGCATGGGTGACAACACCCTCTCTGCCACTGCTCCCAGAGGGGGGCCAGGCACCATCCCCTGGGCCGGTACTATTCGATGCCTCAGATAGTGCAAGAGCAGCAGAGGGGGCAACATCGGTCTGGGTCCCATATGTGCTGGGACCTGGTGCCATGGCTGGTTGAGGCAAGGTAGGGGGATCAGCCAGAACCAGCCTACCATGACCTGCTGTGGTAAATGAGGCATAAGAATAAGTTACTGTTAGTAATAACCAAACCAATGTTAGTATTAACATAATTAAATGTCATATTTATTCATCCAAATATATATTAAAGTATACTATGTGCCACACAGCAACAAGTAACATAACAGTCTGTATGATAACAACATGTCAGTACAAAGTAAACCATAGGGCTAACAAAACAGTTAAACAAATATGTTAATATTGCATCATAATAAAACATAACAATAATCAACCACATTTTCCAATATATAGTTAGTTTAACAAAATATGTTATTATTAAATCATAATAAAACATCAATAATGAAACACATTTTTCCAAAATATAGTTAGTTTAACAAAATATGTTAATATTAAATCATAATAATAAATAACAGGAATAAATAACTGAAGATAAGGGGTGGGGAGAGAGAGAGAGAAACATTCCATTACTGGAACTGCAGATTATATCCCTGAAAACACTGAAATATATACTCTACAGATATGTAGTGTCAGGTTTGAGTACAGTGACTACAGTTTTCCTATAACTGATGTAGTGCATACATACCTCTCAAGCTGTTAGCATAGGTCAGTATGGGCCAAGCAGCAACAAATGCAGGTACACCACTACACAGAACAGTTTCACATAATGTGGACTTATATAACTACCCATGTGCTCTGTAAATGTATTTGGTAATACATTGAATTCCAGGTAATAATTTATCTGCTAATCATGTGATAGACAGATTAGGCAGTTTTAATTACATTAAAAGAAATTGTGACACTTGAGAGGCATGTTTGTGTACAGTACGTAAACTAAACAGCCATCATGCATTTGTTGGCAGGCTTGGGAGTAGAACCTAATAGCTGTGACTGCAGGTGATATCTGCAAATAATGTAATAATTGACTGCAGCAATTTAGTAAATACATGCGAGAGATACATCCATACTGGGATTACATATTCTCATATTTTCCCATAATTTTGCACTGTCATTTGTAAAAAGTTTGATTTGCTTGTAAATCATTCAGAATTACAATCCAGACATCAGAATTTACATTTATCCCAAAAATGTATGTTGATGCATAAGAAGTTAGACTATTACAGTTTAATTGAATTAGAATAATATGTAAAACTTGTTCATGATTTTGAGCCTTTATGCTGCTATTATTGGTAATGTGCAAAGAAGCTGAAAGTTATAGTATCTGGTGTTCTGCCAGTGTTTATAAAATGCCCTGAAACTGAAAACCATCCCTGAAGATCAGAAGCAGAAGGTTTTGTTAAAGTCCAAGATTTGCACTGAGCTCAGTCACTGGGCTGCTGATGTCTGTCTTTACCTTGCTTATGTTCGATATCAGCTTTATCCTAAGAGAGTCATATCACAGCCCTGTTCAGGTTAAAGAGCATAATCAGGAAATTAATACATTTTTTCTCATTTTTCCCAAACCAGCAATAGCTTTTGTGGGGTCCCCACACAGTCTAGGATGATTAAGGGGGCTCCCTTGCAGCCACAGGTATTGCAAGTGCCTAAAGCTGGCTATGTTGTTATTTTAGTGGACTGAATATCCACTAGCATGGTTTAACTAAGCCAGGGGCACTATGTCAGCGGTAAAATGTTTAATGGACTTTTGAAGCCTGTTGCTTGATAAAACGCTGTTACTATAAACATATCTTTGAATTTTAAAGGAGATATTAATACAAGTTATTACCCAGCCTGTTTATTAAGCACATACAATTGCCATACTAGCTTTTGTTGGTTTGACAGATATGTTACAAAGTATCAAGGTAAGATAACTTGTTGTGCTTGGAGGCCAACAAGAACAGGGGCCCCCAGTGACTGCAGGGTTCACTGGTGCCTAAAGGCAGCTATGATGCTATACTATGTATGGACCGGTCACACTATGTATGCTACCTAGATACTTAAGTACTTATTTAGGAAGAGCATAGTTGTCATCATGGGGAGGGCCACAATGACAAGTGTCAACAATGGAAAGTGTGTGTGTGTGGGGGGGGGGGTTGGGGGTGACAGTTAACACTGCATGTGAGTGTTTGAGTCATGAGCTTATGAGCCTAGGTAGACTGACTAGGAAGGGGTTGGTTTCTCTGCTATCTTGTTACTAGGTGGTGGTGGGCAGTGCTGATGTGTGTGTATGTGAGGGTGTGTATAAACACATCTCCAGCAGATGATGCAACACTGAGCTGGGATCTAATAGAGAGGTCTAGGGCACCCATGGGAGATTTATGCACTGAGTATAACTCTGTCCATGAGCATGCTGTCTTTTGGGAAGGTCACAGGCATGATCCACAGTACCTGTGGAGAATGGGATGCTCCATGAATGTGAATGTCTGAATGTGCTACGAGTGGTGCCAGCATGATCTGATCACCCTGTCTGCGTCATGACCAGAATGCCTCCCAGAGCTCTGAAGAGTTGATGGCAGTGTTGAGATGGAGGCATTACAATTCCTATATCATTTTCTCCCCCTCCTATTCTGGCTAAAGGCTTTGCTGCCCCAGTAGTGTATTTTTAGACATAGACTAGGGTCTGGGCATTCCAACCAAGTAAATTTTTGGAACACTTTAATCTGATTCTGCTCAGTACAAAGAGTTTTACCAAAACAAAAAACAAAACAAAACTTGAAGACATTGATATATGTGTAGTTACTGAGACATGGTGTCAAAGCAATGAAAGTTGTCCCTCTTTTCCCTCTTTGCTTTGGTATGGTGCCTATCAGACCTACTGGCAGTGGTGGGGGAGTATCAGCATTTCTCATGGATATTATTAATTCAAGACAGATTCCTTGTGCCACCAAGTTTGAACTCCTTTATGTCCAAATCACCATAAACAACACTAATTGCTATTTTATAACTAGCTATAGAACACCCTCTCTGTCCCCTTATGAGCATGCTAACTATGTTAACATCTCAGCTGAAATCTCATTTCAGCCCAACACCTTTCTTCTGAGGGGCTTCAGCTATCCATAAATAAACTGGCTGACCTACACTGTCAATGGTCAGCATGCTGAATTGCTTCATTGACATTATAAATGATAACCCTTTTCAGATAAATAATTATCCTAATAGGTGCCCCTATATACTTGATCTAGTCCTCTCAAATATGGCCACTTCTTGTGTTTCTCCATGTGTATCATCCTGCTGTGTTAAATCAGACTATGAATTTGAGATCTTTTCCTTTAAAAATGGTGGTACATCCCCTGTAAAATCATCTGTTTTGGGACTTCTCACTAGCAAAACTTCTTCAGTTATTTGATGACCTAAATAAATTCCACTGTAATTTTCCCCTGATGGATCCAATTAATAAAACTGCCTGTCATGCCACTGACTTCTGCTGTCAGTTAAATAGCTGTATTAATAATCTGCACAACATATAATGAGAAATTTAAAAAAAATGGTAGAATATCCATATAAATAATTGATACAAGAGAAATAAATTATTTAATGCTTATGAGGTCTTCTTCTTCCTACCTTAACATATTCCCTACCCTTGGAACAAACTTCCACTACATGTCAAGCAGAGTAGCACATTTGCCACCTTTACGGTAAACCTAGATACTTGGATGGGCAGCCGCAAATTCTTCTGCACTCTATTTTGTCTTGCTGTCCTTGAGGCTGGAGGGAACTATTATGATTTTTTGGTGAGGCTTGTGATGGTCTGCAGACTGATTGTCTAGTACTTACCTATGACCCTGTGAACTTCTGACACTGTGATCTTCGGCTGTGTCAACATTTGACTGCCATTATCATCAGGACCAGCCAATTCCCTGACATAAGACAGGCTTATATTCATGGTGGAGGAACCAAGTAACACAGCAGCTGTAAAAAACACATAAGGATCACCCAATATGAGGATAAACCCTTCACCAACACACAGCAACACATGTATCTCATTGAAACTGCTCCTAATCAACAGAGTGTAATTAAAAAAAATATATGGTTAACATACCTTGAGCCGATTGCCTTTGTTTTTATAAGCATGAAGTTCCTGTAAAAACAAACAAACCATGCTTGTATCTTGTATGACCCTGAAATGGATGAGTACTGCAGATAATAATACACATTTAGACATACCCACCTGGAGCATCACTGATCGATAATCTGGATGACACTTGCAATTCAGCACCCAAGTCTGTCACTCCACCATGAATTCTGAGCTTTCTGAACCCCCAGACAGAGATGTCAGGTACTACTCTGTGTTTATCAGTGGTGACTCTGTCATGAACCCCCACCTGTGACCCTCTGCTATTGTGTCAAGTGGGTTGACTTACTGTGTACCTGTGTGGTCATATTGATGGCCATTCTATAGACCTGCTAATAGGCACAATTTTGACCACCAACAAAACCAATGTCCTATATAAAGTCATATTAGACATGTACATATAAACCCTGGTCAATTCTATCATGCCAGAGCATCCACCAACTAAGCACATGGAGCATCTGCAGCACAATGTCATTCTCTGCCTGGCAGAATTTACTCTTTTGATGGCAGTCATCTTCAAGCATGGTAACCTGGAATAGCAAAGACATTTACATTTACGCAGGCAGCAATTTAAACATGCTACACCCCTAATGAGCAACACAAAAACTGCCCATTGTTGGCAAGACCCCTTTATTTTGCAAAATGATAGTGTCTACTCATGTGTACAACTGAGATCCATGTGGCGGAGGTATATATGGTGTATTTTGGGCAGTTGCATTGACTCAGGGTAGTGCAGGTCACATTACCAGAGCAGGAAATTTTGCAGGCACATGTCTGTATCTGGAGTAGCTCATGTCTTTCATATATCCATGGGTCACAGAGGCAAACATATTACCTCTGTGTAAACAATGGAGGATTATGATGTGGTGAGATGCATATTGTTACTTCCCAAAACAGTGGAATTGCTGCAGGCCCAGCAGCGGATTTGACTATTAGTATTCAACCTGTAGAAAAAACCTTCCCTACAGAGATACCCGAAGATAGCAATACAGGTGTGTTTGCTGCAAAACCAAATGGATCAATAACACACAGGCAAACTTACTCAGTGTTACTTTAGCATCCTCTGACCTCTCTGACTACTACCGCAAATGCACTCTTCCCCACTTCTGCACTCTTTAGTAGGCATGATAGAAATGGTGAGTGGCCACATCACCCATGCAGCCACACCATGGAGGGACGTGGAATACAAGATCCGTTCCATGTACACCTCTGGATGTGTAGGTAGGCCCCCCTGCCAAACTCATGCCACAGTAACTCACTTTCAGCTAATGTATCAGTACTTCCAACTGACAACCATGTTGTACTTATAGGACTCACACAGTACACTGCCTACCTAAAAGACATAACCTTCCCTTACAGGACACCACAGAACATACTGCAACAGATGTGAGGTACCTGGCATCAAACTAAACACCCCTCCAGACTTGCATATGAACACTGATTGAGAAACACATGGGCCCTTGCCTACACCAAGGCCTATGTTTCCTCTGTATGCTGTAAAAGGAGTCAACTTTACTGTTTTGTAGGGAACTTGCCACATTACATCACCTCCACATTTTTTGAATGGCATGAACTCTTACCCCTGTTTACAGTCCCCCCACATGGTATGGACCATTGTTGCCATTTAAAGGTGTTAGCTTACCCCACTACAGTATCATATTTTCATGTAGGTCCTCATATGTAGTACAGCAAAAGTGAAAATAATACCAATTCCCATTCACTTGCCTCTCCTTAAGCTTGTATAGCTTGTAGACCTTCAGCTGTCCTTTGGAGATATGAGCTGCATAGGTTGTCTCATGCATTCTTCCATAGTGAGATAAGCATAGCAATGGCTATGGCTGAATTTATTGGTTAGTTTCAAGGTTCTTGGCACAGTCATTATGCTGATGACTCTATTTTCAGCAAATGTGCCTGAAACACAATTATACCTCATCAGGTAATTTATCCGTGCCAATCTGTATGGGTGAGTCAATGACCCCAACAGGGACATGGGAAAAATATTGTAGTATTATCATTCATTACACATTTAAAGAATAATAATATGAATTTGAAATTTGTAGGTAATGTTTCAGATGATGTAGTTTATTTACATATTACTTTTTTGGTTAGTGATGATAAGATGCATACTAAATTATATCGTAAACCAGCAAGTGTTTTGGATTACATAAATGCTACTAGCTTTCATCCTGTTCATTTAATTGATTCTTTACTTTATGGCAAAATGCTAAGTGCAAGGTGACTGTGCAGTCGTAGACAGGACTTTGTGGAGGAAATACAAAATATAATGGATGTATTTATTAAAGGTCAGTAGAGTGAGCATAGTATACATACTACTTATAATAAGATTAAAAAACTCACCCTAGAAGAGGTATTAGGTTTTAATTCTATAAATTCATTATATAAAAAGAATCATTGTACATGGAATTATCAACAGGAAGTATCTAAACGGAAAGTATATTTGGTGATTGAATTTAATAGTATCTGGTGAAATAATTAATTTGATTAAAAGGAACTGGCCTATAATAAAGGGGGATGTCAAGATGTCTAAGTTAGTACACCATGTTCCCAGTGTCTCATGTAGGAGAGACAGGAATTTATCTGACATTTTGGTATATAATTATTTCACATATAGGATGGAAATGTACACTGAAGTACCTATAGTCAATAAAGGTACTTTTCTGTCACAATTGTCCTGTTTGTTTTAATTTAGTTAATCATTTTCCTTGTAATAATGTTATAGCATACACTCCCACTGAAATATTTTCTTGCAATAACAAGCAGGTAGTATATCCTTTAACATGTCCCTGTGGGTTGTTCCATATTGCTGAAACAAAAAGGAAATTTAGTGACAACTTAAAAGAATGTCTTTGGGACATGAGACAAGACACACCCTCGGATTCACTAATCTTCCATGCAGGACTAGCTTAGTCCTGCACAGAAATGCCCATGTAGGAGGAGGACAGCAGTGCGTCATGAATATTAATGAAGGTGCACTGCCCGACCTCCTAGGCTTACACGGAGCGTGTACGAGTGCAGGGGGCATGTCTGGGAGCAGAGCTCTCAGAATAAACATGCCCCTGCAATGTAGAACAGCACAAAGTAGAAATAAATGTGTGAGACCGCTCATAGGTGTCTGCATATCCCCACCAACAGTCCCCCATGTGTACAATAGCAACAGGACATAAAAATCAAAAGAAGAAACCCCTTTATTTTTTTTTAAAAATCCGAGTACAGCTAACCGTAGGTGCGCTGTTGTGCCCATTGCTTAGCTACGGTTAAAGCAGCTTAAAAGGCTGAAGAGGATAACAAGGAAGATATATGCAAATAAAGCAGCACAGCAGTAGTGTAGTGGGCAGAGCATTCACCTAACGAGTAGGCATTCCCGGTTCAAATCCCACTACAGCATAGTCTATTTTACATGGCAAAGCATGGTATAACCAATATTTTATTGCAAAACCCACTAAATAACATATATTTATGAACTGGAGTACTGCCGGAAATGCACATGTGAAGAGTCAGTATCATAATGAATAAGGCAGTAGTAAGGAGATGTAAGCACAGATAAGCAGTAGTAAGCATATATAAGCACTAGTAAGCGTGTTTAAGTGCGCTTGCATGGGGGTAAGCATTGCCTACACAGATTAAGCAAAGTAAAAGCTAAGTGAGTGTAAGAAGCTATAACCTGAAATAAGCAGTGCTTTCCACTGCTCAAACCCATGCAAACCCGCTTACAACTGCTTTAAAGTGCCTTAATCACTCTGTATCCAATGGACCTTTGTCTGCCTAGCAACAAAATAAACAACCATGCAGGTCTCAAACCCAGGACCCTATACACCATAGTCCCAGTAGCTATCCACCAAGCCATCATAGAAGCACAGAAGAATGAGGTAGTAGTAAACATGTCCTCACCATAGTATAACCAAACTGAACCTGTGAAAGGCATCAGTATACAGTCATATGTGCCATAACCGACTATATAACATAAATATGTGAACTAGAGTACAGCAGTAAGGCCAGAAGTGAGGTGTACTTGTAATAGAGTGTCAAAGTCCCCAACAAAACACAAGGACCCCAAAGAGTGTACGTACACATCAATTAGGGATACTAGGCATACATATAAGGTGTAATGAATAATAACCTTCAGAAAAAAAGAGCCAGCACAAGCATGCAGCACTCAAGATAAATATTCCTTATTGTGCCATCAAAATGTTTCAGACTGGTTTCGGCACACAGCCTTCATCAGTGATGCACAAACTTCCAATAAACTTCCTTAAATATCAATGCAAAGAACTTATCCTGTGATGTCATTTCCCTCATATTTTAAAATGTGTCATTAAGGCCAAGAGTAAAAAGTGCCCCTAATTTAACTATCCACTTTTTTCTTTATAATTAAGCAGAGAATGCCATCCCCTTTTACATCCTTTATTATCTAATATTCTGTCAATAATGATAAAAGTAAATTTGGCAGAGTGGTGTGTTTGACAGTGTCTATACAATGCATTGATAATGCGTTTATTACGAACATCACTTAGATGTTCTGATATTCTCAAATGAAAGGGTCTAGATGTCTGTCTTATGTAAAATAAACGATAGTGACAGCTAGCTAAATAGATGACCCAATCTGTTCCACAATTAGCGTAGAAATTGTCATACACATGACCAGTATTTTGGCTAGAAAACCGCTTGGTTTTGGATATATGCTGGCAAAATGAACAATGTCCGCATGGATAGCAACCTACTAACTTCTCCCCTACAATACTGAGTTGGCGAATGGATTCCCTATTCCTGGGCTGACGTTTATATTGAGAAAAATGGGACCCTATTGTTTTGCCACAACAAAAAGAAAAGGGACACCTATCCGGTAACCATTTGCTAAGCTCCTCATTGGCCATCAAAATGTTCCAATGTTTATTAACCACATCCTGAGTAAATTAACATTTCTTCCATATATGGTTATTAATCTGATAACATTTGTGTCTTTTTGGTCATCCCTATTCCTATATTTAAGTAAATCCTCCCAAGTTTGCTGGGAAGCCCATTCCCGAGCAGTGACCACATCCCCCAACCTATATCCCCTGTTCAAGAATCTACATGTAAGAGCCTGCTTGGAATGATTGTAATCTTCCTCTCTTGAACAGATACATCTAATCCTGCAGAATTGTGACTTAGTTATGTTCCTTATGGTGTGTGTGGGGTATAGACTGGTCGCAAATAATAAATTATTATATTGTGGATATTTCCTAAATACCACAGTCCGTAAAGAGTTGTCAGGTTCCCTTAGGATCTTAACGTCCAAAAATTGATTTCATCATAACTATATGTTAAAGAGAACTCAATGCCCCATTTATTGTCATTGAGATATTGTACAAACTCTTTCAAATATTCTATACCCCCATGCCACACCAACCGTCATCCAAGAATCTCCTCCATATGTCCATATCAGGCAGATATATGCTGTGTGACATATCATATATCAATACCTGCTCAATATAACCCATAAATAGATCTGCATATATGGGGGCAGAGGACTCCCCCATTGCTGTTCCCTGGGTTTGCCAATAGCAACTGCCCTGAAAATAAAAAAACATTTTTTGTCAGGACATGCTCTGCCATACAGACTAGGAGGGTATTAAATCCCACAGGATATAGACCAGTTAGATTCAACCAATAATCCAAGGCCTGTAGTTCTGCCCAATGGGGTATGCTGGTATATAGGGATTTGACGTCTAAGGTACACATGAGCCAGTGTGATTCCAATTCAGAATCAGAAATAATTTGCAGGAATTCAGTAGTGTCTTTAATCCTAGCCCGAACATTTGTTAATAGTGGCTGTAGATATTGAGTCAAATATGCTGATAGTGGCTCAGTCAATGAGCCTATACCTGAAACTATAGGTCTACCTGGAGGCTTACCCAAACTCTTATGAATCTTAGGTAAAAGATACAAAATTTGTTTAACCGGGTCCCTTACTATTAGCTGTAACATAGTAGATTTATTTATAATTCTCTCCTCCACTGCCTGCTCCAAGAATGAGTCAATGTCCTTGTTAAGTCTAGGAGTGGGGTTTGTATCCATGCGCATGTAGTGCAGAGGGTTAGACAGTTGTCTCTTTCCCTCTGCCCAATAATAACTGGTATCAAAGAGCAAAACTGCCCCTCCTTTATCAGCAGGGAGGATGGTGATGTCAGTATTACTACTAAGCTCTTGAAGGGCCCTTTGTTCATCCTGTGTATGGTTATGTCTAAGCAGCCAAGTAGAGCGTAGCTTAAAGTGTAGATCTTTGAGTATGGCTTGCTGAAATATAGCCATATTTTTGTTCATAGGTGGCATAAAGCTGGACTTATAAAACTTAAATTCCGTAGATCTTTGAGAGTCTGAATTGGACCCAAAAAACAATTTCAAATAAATTTTTCTATAGAAAGCTAAGACATCTGTAACAAATACATTTTCATCAACACACGAGCCCGGTACATAATTTAACCCTTTATTAAGTAGCTGTTGCTGTTCCATACTTAAAACATGCGTGAATATATTGTGGATGTTATCATATTCATTATTCACTGAACCAATGACTGTAGAAGATTTTGCAATGTTTCTTTTCCGGTGTTTCCGCCCACCCCTATGTGTATGTCCCCTAAAGGGTGTTCCTGACTCTTCTGTTTTTTGGCCTCCGGAGACTCTCTACTTTGGGCCCCCTCAGTATCTGTGGTGGAGGACTCATCCCCCAAGGTATTATACCCATCTTTTTTCAAGACTGAACGTGGTCTTTTCTTACATGTAATGCCAAATTTGGTGGTGTCAGAAAAACATACATTTTTGTGCGATTCAAAAGGTTTGCCCCTTTCATAATCTTCCAAGTGTCTTGTAAATTTCCATAATTTTTTTGTCTTTTATTTGAGCCTCAAAGGCAAGTAGATCCCTGGATAGCCTACTCATACAGTTGGCGTAGTGTGGCTGACCCTCATATTTCTTCACTTCCTCACTTGCCTGTTTGATCTCGTTAATATTGTCCTCTATAATACGTTCATAATATGCTGTTAAAACTTCAACAAAGGCAAGAGAAGCATTCTGTTGTACATCACCCCATTGTTGGAATAATACATCGTCCAATTTTCCAACCAGTGGCTGGATTCTCACCCTAAGGCCTCTAGGGGTGATGTTCTTTATACGATATGCCTTGAACAGATTCAGGTGCCATATATTAGTCCTTAAATTTTTCATATATTTGCCCAATTTATTGAACCATAAATTACAGTCGTCAACTGGATCTGAAATAGACTCCATAGTTGTACCTTCATTATGTGCTTTGATACCAAAAACCTTCATGTCATTCCTATCCGTACATAACCCTTGCAGGATAGTGTTTAGATCCATGACAATAAGCTGTGGTGGTTATTCAACCCTGTATCATTCCACTTCGTTCCTTAATTTATGGCACCTACAGCTACCCAAGGTATATGGATACCAATATAGTTCTCTAATAGTATACAACTAAAAGTATAGCCACACAAACCCCCTGCAGCAGGCACACCCAAAGAGCCACTTTCTCTGAAACTATCAAAAAGCTATAATCAATAAGGGGCTTGGAAGATATGAAAGGTTTATTACAAAATCCAAAATGTAAAAAAAACATGGAAAAATCCCTAGCTTAATTAGGTTACATGCATACCTAGTAAACCCCCCCTCTAGTTATGTCAATGAATAAGATATAGAGCCCCTTATCCCTAAATAATTCAATCAGTCAAAAATTACCAACCATCAGATTCTATCATCAATACCACTCTAAATTGTCCTATGTAACAGTTGTTCCCACATTACAGGTTTTGGTCATAAAGACTATCAAATGTAGACTTGATTATTACATATGCATCCACGCTAATAATTCCAGATTTAAACACAGTAGAAAAAATATATACTCCTATTGACACCATCAATCTGGACATATTCCATTCAATAATCATCTAAACAATCCCTAAAATCGTGCCTATACATTTTAAAGTCAGCTGAAAATATTACACTGAAATTAGGCAGTAACTTGTTTCCTTACAGTTGGTAATTCGAAAAGAAATTTTTGTTTATCTTACTCGCAGCCAAATAATAACCGGCCACAGTTGCAAGTCACTAGCTGAGACCAAAATATAATATGTAAATAGACAAAAACAAAGTTAAATGTGTCCCTTCACAACTGGTTGTTAATGTCCCAACTGTTCAAATTGCTCCGATGGTTTAGAAAATAGTGAGTTTCATTACTCCCTTATGGGAATACCTTCCAGCAGTTTCAAACATTCCTAAAACACATACCCTGGTCCCCTGTTGTAAAAGGTCCACCACTGGTTGTTTAGTATTAGTCCCAAAGGATCGTTTGCATACAGTTATTCAGCTGGAAGAAGCCATACACTTGCACTTGAAAACATCTTCCCCAGGATTCATGAAGCTTGCGCCAGGTGCCGGTGTAGCGTCGGCGATCTAATGCCAAATATGGCCGCCGAGCGATTCAGGTACGAGCTGTTTCCACGTGCACTACCAGCGTACACCAGAGCTGTGCAGCTCCTGGTGCATGTATGCTAATTACCCCATGTGCAGCAGTGTAGCATGCAAATGAAGGTATATAGCGATTCATGAAGTGGTGCATGCGTAGAGTAAGCATGAAGAAATATAAAGCAAAAAAAAATGGTTTACATTTTTTTACATTTTTTCAAACATAAAATCAGAACCATGAAAGCGGACCAAACTTACGTATTATAATGTTAATATATGCCAATGGCTAAATATATAGCCAATGGCATAAAAAAAACATGCACAACACATAAAAAATAACATTTAATGTCATGGCCACACTAACGCAAAGTAAAACTGCAGTGCATCGGTGTGCAAACGGGATCACAATGAAAATATATTTAGATGTCATAAAACTGCAATGTAACACAATTGATTAATTCCCCATAATAGTCAGTGGCATGCATGCTACACCACAACCATGGAGCAAGGGTTGCTAAGGGTCTGTGATGGTGTTCTGCGCAGTAACTAGGAATTAGTAGTCAATGCCATGTAAATGAGTCAAGTAATACTGAATCGCAAACTCCCCGTCGGCTTAAGGATGTACCACACAGCATAACAGTACAACACTGAGGTGTGGCCTGGAGGTAAACATGACATCAAGAGAGGGGTGCACCACCGTAGCTGTAAGCACATTGGAACATTGCTAATCTGGGTTCCCATTGCTAATCAAAGCCGCAGGATAGGGGTGTGGAAGTAGCCATAGCTTTGCTTAGCTGAGAGCACACAAGGTAACCGAAAGTACATGTGAACATGACTGAAAACACGCTCGAAACCTGGTAAATGGCTGTGCGCAGCATGCACCATAGCTGAAACAGAAAGGATACGGAAAGACAATAAGGAAATGCTGCAGCATGGTAATTGGAGTACAAATGAGTAATTAACACCTAGGAACTCACAGTGGGCCATTGACAACAGCTAACAAGGCTGCTTGCAGCTACCTGCAGAACAGGAAAGGGGAGGTGCTGTACTGCAAAGAAAAGAGAACTGTCACAGCAGAACAAAGCAAACTTGCAGTAGATCAGCTATATAACACATTTCGCAACACAATCCTGGGTTGTGAAAGTACAAAACAAGAAAGCAGGCAGCTGGATGCATGCCTGACAATGAGAGAGGAATCGGGTTGAAAAGTGAAGTAAAGGGCAATAGATGAACCACAGCAGCCAAGCGTAAGTCAACAACAAAGGCCCCACAATAGCAGTACCTGCTGTAAAACCAATAATTAAGATACCCTGCAGCTGGAATTGCACATACACACCCAATTACAACAGCATCATCCATTGCACAATAGTATAAGGTGTGAAAGCCCCACACACACACTGGTGTATATCCAGACACTCTGCACCATTGGTGTATACAGATGGGGAACTTTTAATATGTACATGTTAGGGGCTGCCATAGCTTTGATTCACCAGCATGTGTTGGAGACTGATGGTAGTGTGGAGGATGATGCTGACAACCATCTCAGGCACCGGAGGAGGAGAAGAATGTTCAGACCCAG
Source organism: Protopterus annectens (assembly GCF_019279795.1). Taxonomy (NCBI): domain Eukaryota; kingdom Metazoa; phylum Chordata; order Ceratodontiformes; family Protopteridae; genus Protopterus; species Protopterus annectens. The sequence continues at coordinate 764,215,777 of NC_056731.1, read as the reverse complement.
GGTAACCTACCAGGGGCTACATGATCTGGAGATAGTAGAGCATTACAGGGTGGACAGGGACACCATACAGCAACTTGTTGAACTGTGCCGGCCATGCCTCAGAGCCAGAAATAACAGAGGGAAACCCATCCCAGTGGACACGAAGGTATGTGTAAGCTTGAGAATACTAGCCACAGGTACCTTTCAAAGGCCAACTGGGGATATCATGGGGATCTCACAGGCATCAGCATCCAGGGTTCTCCACCAGTTCCTAGATGCCATGTTACCACATGCCAATGAGCACATATACTTCCCCCGAACGTAGGAGGAGTTGGCCAGCAATATGCGTCTCTTCCACCATTTGGCAGACTAGCCGGAGGTACTGGGTGCAATAGACTGCACGCACATACACATCAAGACACCACCTGGTGAGCAGGGTAGGCACTACATAAACCACAAGGGATACCCCTCCATCAATTGCCAGGTCATGTGCAATGCCCAGGGCATTATCATGGATGTGTGTGCTGGCAGCCCTGGAAGCTATCACGACTCCCACATCTGGCATGCCTCACAGCTGTATCAGGTATTTTCCAGGGGGGACATCCCATATGGCCCCCTGGTGGGGGATGCTGGCTATGCACTGGAATCGTGGATGATGACTCCCATCAGAAATACACACACAGCCATGCAAGAATGCCATAATGAGGCACACGCAGAAACCAGAATCATCATAGAGCACATGTTTGGGATGCTGAAATCACGGTTCCATTGCTTGGACATATCTGGTGGAGCCTTGCAGTACTCTCCACGCATGTGTGCCCACATCTTCATAGTATGTGCCATGCTACACAATATGATCCTGCGGAAACAGCTGCAGCAGGGACAGAATAGTGAAGGCCCTCACAGCCCACCACCATTGCCAAGGGCTCCGCAGGCACAGAGGGACTCAGACCACGAACACCCTGTGCTAGCCCCAGTAGGCAGACGAAGGCGTGCCCAGTATGCCCATGCCTTGGTAAAGAGGGAACGTATAGCACATACACTGACAGTGTAGGCACTCATGGACTGACACCCTTCTCCACCTGCACACACAGCAAACATGGATGGCACACACACACGACCACCTGTAAATTGTCATGTATAGGTGGTCTACTGTGTGCATCCTACATAGGTAGCCCTCAACTATTGTACACACAACTGCCATTGGCACAAGGTAAGTCAATACCTGAACAGTAAATTAAGCTATCAGCATGTGTCCATACTGTATGTAGATGTTCATAGATACATAGGTAGGTACATGCCTAACTGTCTGAGGCCACTCATAAGCATAGCCAAAAAGTGTCTGCTGTTGCCACTCCATTGATTAACTAACTGTCCCTCTGTGGAGCAGAGCCAGTTGCAGGATCCCTGGGGTGTATCCACTGTTCTCCATCCACTCTGCAAGGATTCCCTGGAGTGTTAGTGAGGGTTTTTGTATAATGTAATAAGGGATGTAGTTCCAAATAATGGGGAGTACCTGTGACAGGAATCTTCCCAGATGATTTACATGTTACATAATATACCTTAACCACAGCTTGCATATATAGGTGGTATTCCGCAGAATAATAAACATTTGGAACACACAACTGCGGAAATGTGCATTAATCACCCTTGCACTACCAGTGCCTACTCTGAGAGGTAAAAGTACCACTGCCAGGATTAGAACACGCAACCATGTACACAATCTTCACAATAACCTACCACTAAGCTACCTGAGATGTACCAATGGCAGTTGTGTATACTGACAGTTAAAACACAAAAGGTAGGAATGTGTGGAAATAGGACACACCGGCATGTACCCAATGAAAGGTGTATGCTCTCTCTCTCTCACTCTATATATATATATATATATATATATATATGTATAGAATATATATATATATATATATATATATATATATATATATATATATATATATATATATATATATATATATATATAAAATATAGAGAAAGAGATAGAGGGAGAGAGAGAGAGATATATGTCGATATATGGGGATATACATATATATGCAGATATATAGATAGGTTAACAACATCTACATAACCATAGAGGTACATATAAATGGGATACCTACCACATACCGACTGCTCGACATACCGACGCGCGTAATCACGAGGCTTAAAGTCCGAAAGACCACAGTACTGAAACACCAGAAGCACGAGGTTTAAAATCCCGATGTTAAGGGACATTTAGTCAGTGCTTCTGGTGTTGCGGTTCAGGTAGGTTACTGTGTGTAAGTGTATTTTTGAGGGCTGTAGTGTGTGTAAGTGTGTGTTCTGAGTGTGGCGTGTGTTCCTGGGGGACTGTAATGTGTGGGTGTGGGTTTGCTTTGTGTGTCTGTTTGTGCGATCTAGGAGGTAGAATATTAAAGTAGGGGGTGTGGGGGACGCAGATACCCACATGGGGGGTGTAGGGGGGCCTGCCCAACTGCTCATACGTAGTATAGGATGGTTTGTTTGGATGTGGTAGGTAGCAGTGTGTCTGTGTGTGCGTGTGTGTGTTCCATGTTTGTGTTACTTTCGCGATTTACTGTCGCTGTCAGTAATGTGGGGTATGGGAGTCTGGGCCCGGTACTGTGGACGTCGGAATTGTGTGGTTTTGGGATTCCATAGGTATCCCGTATACAGCGGTTGAAGTATTCATATATGAGTATAACATGGACCATAGCAATCACACATTCGGCCATGACCAAACTTTATGTACAAAGGATATGGAGAGTATATGCCTATACACTATTACAAATATGTGCTATGGACATGAGCCAATGATAGGGTTACCACCTGTCCCACTTTGTGAGGGACAGTCCTTCTTTGGGCGGTTGTGTCCTGACCAAATATATTAAATGTGGCAAATGTCCTGAGAATGTAGGACATAATTATGTCCCATATGCAATGTAATAGTTGCATACAATAGTTCTTTCTATATCTAAACTACCTACATGTTACAAGAAACTGGATAAGCAACTAAACTGCTACAAGAATAAGCTTATATTTAGGCAAAAAAGGAAAGTTCTATCCCTTGTACTGACTGTGGGTTTGTGTCGGCTTGTAAAATCTGATGTGGGTCCCTAAAATGTCCCACTGTGGCCATTTGAAAAGGTGGCAACCCTAGCCAAAGAGGGTCAGTCACCAACACAACTCCAATGACTGCAAATACCTATGACAGAAATACACAGCTTTCATGTAGCAACACTTTATTACATTCCGATGTATTGCCGAAAGGATTCAAGGACTAACATCACCTGCATGCTATACAGGAACCAATTAACAGTGCCTTAATGAATCAGCCTGAATTACCATAGCATTAGTCCACTAAAGGATAGGTGTTCAAATAGGGAAGGAACCCTCACGCACATATCGATTATGTATAAAAGCAGTTCCTACACACCTGCATCTGCTATGTACACCCACCAACATCACACCCACACCCAAACAAATTACGATGCAAACTGTAATAAAATCACAAATCATTCACTCACTGTACGACATCTGCAGAAGCCTTAACATACTTTGTCAGAGACACACTAACATAGCTCTATGTGAAATAGTTGCTGTTATACAATGGAAAAGCTGCTGATGTTACAGGGTTTGTTTGCACTAATCCAGTTTCAGAGGGTTGTGTGTACACTCGGAAGTGTTACCAATTACTGATTAACAGCACAGTATGATACACATGTACACCAAACCAAGGATGTCTGGTGAGCACACTGTAAACTACCTAACAGTTCATGCATAGCCATACAGCCTTGAGCTGCCCAAACATCCTTGCCAGACTGAAACATCTGCAGAAGTATCAGGTAAAAACAAACCCTGCATAAGTAGCAATGTTCTGAAATATAACAGCTGTACTCACATGTAGAACAACATCTTCTAGCCATTACACACAATCCACGGGAGTCTTGAAGCTGATATATCTCTGTCTTTCTCCATATAGGTGTTGAAATACATCACAAACAACGCATCAAGGCTGTCTTCCTCAAAAGTAAGCCAAACAGACAACGCCCAAGTGGAGTACTCAGTTATATACCACTGTTGCCATGGTATTGGTTAATGGAGTAGCTGCACAGCTGATGTGCATCTAATTAACTACTTTGGAACACCAATTGGTGGTCAGGATAGCACGTTACTGATATTTAACTAGAAAAGGATGGCTTATCACACATTCAAACCATCTGTATATACCAGCAGAACGTTACAAAGAAGATTGAAACACAAACTGAAAAGGATTGAATTAACAGTCAACGACACCTCAGGTTACTAATAAGGTATGTAGAACACTCAGTATGTCTGTGTATGTAGTACCTGTTCTGTAATATTTAAAGTGCATGCAGTCCATATAGTGGACACAGTTATCTTGTAGTGATGTATTGTTGAGCATAGTAACGCTTGTAGTATTTATGTGTGTACTGCTGTAGGTCACAAGGCAAACACCGCATACACCACAAGGGATGCTATATAAGGGCTTTGAACCCAAATATTCCTCACCAGCCACTGTCAGTGGCAGGGCTGGTCCAACAAGTATGTGCTATAACAGGGGATAGTATATGTTGACATATTGTAACAGTAGGCATATGTATGGGTGTATTACTGAGAATAACATGTCAAAGGTTGGCCCACTGTGCAATTATGGTTTGCATTGTGGGATATTGTGCCAATAACTGTGTAATGTACAGTATTGTAGGCAGATATGTATTACATTTTACATAGCATTACTGTTATGTTAGGCAAACATTAGTTATGTCTATTGGCATTTACAATACATAATAACAGGATACATATGACTTGCAGTCACTCAACAGTTTCAGCATGATAGCAAAGTAAATTGGAAGAGCTAGTTAACTATCCATGCACATAAGACATGTAATAAGTGCAAAGGTAGGTACTAGGCTGTCTGCACAAGGGTATTTATAAGCCTAGCTAGAGTGTGTTGGCTTTTGCCACCCCCTTAGGTTAGTTCCCTGTGCCTCTGAATGGCAGAGCCATTAGTTCCCTGTGCCTCTGTCCAGCAGAGCCACTGCAGTGATCCCTGGGGTACATGTCTGTCTCCCATCCACGTGTCAAGGTTTCCCTTGAAGAGTGCTAGTGAGGGGTCCTGCCGGATGTACATTGGAATCATGTTCCAAAGCATGGGGAGTCTCCGGGTCAGGAATCTATCTGTCCAGCATGGCCTAGTCATCATTGTGGTTAGGTGTATATCCCTAGAGCATGTGACTCTCAGGGGCCTCTGTTTAGGTGGAGCATATCCAGCAATACTGGGTTGAACATGGGCCTTGTATGTCAAGCAGAGATCACCTGTGAGTATGTGGTATGCAACCGAGTACAGCTGGAGTTTCTTAGGTTGGGCTGCATAGGTCATCTGTTTGAGGTCAGTAATCCTCTTGGTGTGGTACTGTTGTGGTCTTCCAAGCCTTTGCAGTTGTCTTGTAAGGTACATCCCAAATGGGGTGTTGTAACCTTTAATAAGTCTAATAAATCATGAGTAGAGAGGCAGAATGGCCTCATTTGTTCTGGATGCGAAGCCATTAGGGATTAGGGGGGGCCACGTAGAAGGATATTCTAACCACCTTGTCATTATGGGTATCAAAGGAGAGATTGCTATCTACTGGGGTTCCCAGATCCCTTATTACTTCTTCTGTATGTAGGGGACTAGCACCTATGTGGTAGTCCACGGGTAATTAGTTACATCCAAAGGGGATGACTATGCACTTTTTGGCATTCAGCTTGAGGCCATGATATTGACACTAGGTATCCGTCTCAGTGCGACCCTTCTGGAGGGTGTCTGTATCAGCTGGGGAAACAATTATGGCCCCTAGTTTGCAGTCATCTGCAAACCTTTTCAGCCAAAGCCCTCCTGTGCTTGCCTGTATATTAGAGAATTATATACCAAACATGAGGGGTCCTAGGACTGAGCCCTGGGGGATGCCAGTTGCAACTGGTATACAGTCGGACCTGGGGTATGCAACTCCCACTGTGTGGCATCTGTCCGTGAGCCACTTTGCAAACCATCACATGATGTAGGGGTTAATGTTCAGGTGGATGGGTATGTCGATAATACCAGAATATGGAATGGTGTTGAAAGCCTTTGAGAGATCAAGGTAGGCTGTGTGGACCTCCTTACCTTCATCTAATGCCTTGGTAACTGTCTCTAAGAAGTCCACCAGGTTTAGGAGGCATGGTCTGCCCTTAACAAAGGCAAACTGGGAGGGGTCAAAGGTTTGGAGGTACCCAATGTCTCTGTGACTGAGATCCATGATGATGTGCTTCATAGCCTTGCGACCAGGCTAGTCAGGCCTATAGGGCAATAGGTCCCGTTGTCCATTGTGGCGCCACCTTTGTGGAGTGGGATAACTGTTGCTGTGCACCATTCAGGGGGCACAAAGCCCAATGAGAGGCTATTATTGAACATGGTGCATAGGTGGGGAGCCAGTGCATTCTGAAGTTTGTGCAAAACGCAGCCTGGGATGTAGTCCGGTCCCATGGATGCTGTGATATTCTCTTTAGAGTGTGCAGCTTTTACCTGTGTAGTTGTGATTACATGGACTCTGCACTCTTCCTGTATAGATATGGGCCCTTTAGAGGGTGAGAGGGTGGAAAGGTAGCACTGAACCTATCTGCCAAGATGTTGGCAATATCAGTTGGTTCTGTAATGTTCATGCCTTTGTGCTGTAACTCAGAGCAGATCTGGGTGTTGACATAGAGATATTTGACATAGCTATAGAATGCTTTGTGGTTGTTGTTGGAATTAGTGGCGGTTTTGTTTCCGTAACTAGCTTTGGAGGATCTTATAAGGGATCTCACCTTCTTACTGAGGCTGACCAGGGAGCTCCTCCATGCATGGGATTGTACTCTCTTTTCCAACAGTGTCTTCCTTCTGTTGTACAGTTTGTTTATGGGAGGGGACCACCAGATTGGCTTCCTTAATTAGGAGTATAGCATCCTGGTTCTGTTTGGGATAGCACGATCCATGCACTCGTGTAAGTGCTTATAGAGTGCATTTGTGTAGGATTCAGAAGTTGTAACAGTATTGTCCATCTGCATGGGTGTCATGAAGTTCACCACATCTGTCTTAAGAAGCATGAAGTTGGCTTTGTAGACATATTATACTGTGGTTCCCCTAATGGGGAGTGGGGGTGGGATGTGGATATCAAGGGTGTTCAGCTTATGGTCAGATCGGACCAACGAGGAGTTGACTTCAGGTGTGGAACACCGGTCACTCATGTTGGTAATGCCTAGGTCTAGGATATTGTTGCCCCTGGTGGGTGTGTGGATAAGTTGATCCAGGGCATTGGTGTTTATGAACTCCAGAAAGCGTTGAGCTAATGAGTTGGTACACGAGTAGTTTTCCCAGTTAATGGTGGGGTAGATTCAGTGAGACTATGTGATGAGTGTGGTGTGGTGCGAATGTTTACCTTCTCCACATGACTGTCAGGGTCACTCTTGGTTGGAGAGAGCTTTACCTCCAGTTTGGCTAGATAAGTGCATCTCACAGGTTGTAGTGTTGGGTGGTAGGTGGAGAGGGTTGTCTGTGTACATGAGGCAATGTCTACATTGCCTCAAGATGTCCAGATTCATCAGATAGACAGGAGAGAACACTGGCAGCTGACCCTTGGACATGCCTGAATATAAAACTAATTTCCCCTAGATAAGTGAAGAAAGTGAGTACAAGAGCTATTTTACTCTAAGCAAGTGAGAAAAGTAGGTACAGAACCTGTTTACCTCTAGGTAATGAGGAAGATTGAGTGCTATAGTAATTAGTAGCTTACGTAGTGCTTACAAGTTCTGAACAAGTGCTGAGCATGAATAATCAATCCAGATAGGGTCTTGGATAACATAAACACATTGCCCCCCCAACAGGTACACAATCATATATCCATGTACACCACAGAGCTCCTGTATCCACAACTATGCAGGTACAAGCTGCACTCGGGCTGCATGGGACCTGTCCACATCCCAGGTTGTATCATACACATATGGCAAAACAAGTTGCTCTCCACATAAACACCATGTAAAACATAGCTTCATGTCAGGCTGTGTACACACTGAATGGTGCACACCAACAGTTATCCCAACCCACAAAGGGGGAGACACCACTGATAATGGGAAGTACTGCACTACTACCCTGCTGAGTCTGGTCTGAAAGGCCATGAACCCTGATCAAATCATTTGATGTCAGCAGTACAGATGTAGATGACAGTAAGGTTGATTTCACACTGCATATCATTACCTTGCCAGGTCATAGGACATCATCACCCATACTGTATTCCATCTACACTCGGTATACTAAATGTACATTCCTATGTCACAGGAGTGTTTTGCAATGGGACTGCTGGCAGAACCAACACTACAGAAAGTGTCTGAATAATACATGCACATCACACCAGTGCCAGCTATAGTAAGACAGGATTAATTAATTATACACCCCCTCATTGTAGTCCATACCACACAGTCTAACAGAAGGCATCTGCCTATTGAAGTATGCGAATGACTATGACCTAGGAGCAATAGCCGACTCAGAGTGTGGTGGACAACATACAGAAGAGGCTTTGTGGGTGAGGTGTGTGTGACATATGGCCACAATCTGACAGCTACATATTGCATTGTCACCCCTATGTTAATAACCCTGTACCCATGAACTACAACCTAGGCAGCGGTCAACATAATGGACACTGTGTGTAAGTGATGCAGCTGGGCAGTTGTCTTTCCTGTGATAGTTATATCGCCACACCTGTCAGGTAGTCGTATGTGGCAACCTCATGACAGGGTGCCATCCATGAATATAGAGATCACTGTCCAGCCATACACAACACTCAAGAGACTCATATCAGATCACATATTTCCTTTAAGGGGTATTGGCCATATTCAGATGGCCTACACCAGCCTTCCCATTCCCCATCTCCACTATGTAGCATGATGCATACCCTGAATAAATCAATGTCCAACCCAGTGATGTTGGACATGCTACACGTACACATCCTGATATCACACATACTTCATGGACATCCACCTTCCTAGTACTAGGATCACCACATGCTGGACAGATCCTTGTCCCATACACTTTACATAGTCCTGCCATACTATGGATTTCTGTCCAGCAAAGCTGTGCATCGCCCCCATCTCAGACATTGTTTGATGGCCACATGGCAAATGTATCATTAACCCTGTGGATCAGTTATGTGGCACTGTTCCACCTGGCCCCAGAGACCCATCTGTCAGCTACAGCTAGGTAACCTTTCATCCTAGATTCATACATGGTCCAGGGCATATAGCCTACTAGTTGACTTTAACTATACATGCTATAGTTGATATCCATCCCTGCAAATACCATCTGGCTAGCCAGTGTCTCATGTGTATCACATGTGCAACACAGGTGATACATGGCAGGATGTTGAATTGCTGTACAGTGCCATGTAGATGTATATGGCAGAACACATACATGTAAAACCTTCCATGAGCAGATCTGCAGGGTCACAGGTCATGTTTGTTAAGGCAGTGTAAGTCTTTATATGTGACATATACACAGCATCAAGGTTGACTGCATTAATGTGGGCACATCCAGCCATGTGCTGATAGGTAGGAACACCAGTACAGGCAAACAGACATTCCCACATCAAGACAGCATCCACATGGAGTATGAGCAATGTCATTAGGTAACACACACACATATATGGTGATAATATCCACTCACCATTGAGTGTCACATGTGTGTGACTCAAACAAGTCAGTGGTATCAGTGTCATGTAGATTTGCAAAGACAACTATTTAATCGTAATAAATGCGATACACATGTATGTTCAGCTGTAGCTCTGTATGTCTCTGTGAGTTACTGTGACCTGTCTCCATCATTATGTCTTCCAGGTATGCCGCGTGCAAGGCTACCCCCTTATACCCTCTTGGAGGATGAGGCCCTCATCCCATACCTACATAACAATCATGATATCCTGTTCAGCCATGTGCCACAGGATGCACAGCAGCGGGATGCCCTGTGGATGGAACTTTGCAGGAGGGTTAATGATGTGGGTGGCCACAACTGCACATACCAGTAGGTGCACAGACACTGTGCAGACCTCATTAGATGGGCAAAACAGCGTGTGAATGCAATCGCCAGGGAACAAGGTGCAACAGGTGGTGGACCACCAACCCAGCCCCCACTCACACATACCAAGGAGCTACTGGCCAACCTGGGGACACCTGCAGAACAACATCCACAAGCCTTAGCCGATATTGTGGAGGTGGGTGTCTCTCAACCACCGAGCCTGGAGTTGCTTGGTAAGTCAATACTGCACCTATAACAACTACCTTCCATATAGTTGCATGTGCCACTGTACAATATGTAATGTAACATCATATGCAAGGCATGTATACACACATGCCGCATACTATATTATGCTACTCTTTGTATGCACATATGTGCATACACCATAGTATAGTCTAATGTACTGGTGTATGTGTTAACATGCACATTGCACCCTGTAGCTATCATACAGGCGTGGATAATACTCATACTGCTGTGTTACTCCTATTTAGGTACCTCTGGTGTTACGCTACGACAGCAGCCCATTGCAGGTGAGACTGTTATTATTTATCAGGCATTGTAATGCACAGATCTATCTGCCATGTGGCCATTTATCACATGTACACATAATGTATGGTCCTGTCACAATATACAGGTTGGACCTGCAATGCATCACAATGGCTACCCATGTGCAACACTTGCAAACTATGTGAATCACCAACATGAATCCTCACAAACTGTCATTGCCAAATGTGTGGACAGCTGTGCATACAATGGTGGAGGTGCTGTTCACTGTAGGGACATGTACTACAGATCAGAATTACACATGTGGGGAATACAACCAGTACTACACAGTGAGCTGGAGTAAGGCCAGCCCACAGGATTCACTGGTGTGGATCATAGCCCTGCTATGAATGTCACACAATGTGATGTGCTATCTTGACATGTCCATGACATATAGTGGCCTGGTTACAACACTGCCTAACTATCCTGAAAAACATATCTCACATACCAAACATACCACCCTTTGTCTGCATAACCCTGTTGTCAGTGGAGCATATGACATCTATGGGTGTATGTCATATGGGACAACACAGACATGTGAAATAGATGCCTGTCACAATAATTTGGCCAACACATGTACACACATGGCCATGGAGGATGGCCAGAGACATGAAGCAACACACAGAGTAGTCGTGATGTGCTTGTGTGTACACCCTGTCATACATTGGCTACACATGGTCCAACTATGGCCTTTGTGTAATGGTTATATTGCAGATGTGGAACGCTAGACATCCTACAGGCCTGTGCACATCTTGTGTAGGCGTAACATCAATCCACCACATATGATGTGTTGAAAATCTTGAGTGTGTCACAACATAACAGCAGTCACCTGTACAGTATCCACATCAGCCCACAGATACAGGACATTCCCCTTGCTGGTGTCAGACATCAATGTCAGATGTCATGTGGGACATGGTGTACCAACAAGTTCACCATGTCTGGCCATAGTTGCCAGGCAGTAACAATATGGTTGCAGATGTGCAGGGGTGTCATCCGTATACCCTTCAGTGATCTGTGTCACACATTCCACATCATGGTTTAGTGTGTATACACATCAGTGACATGGGTCACATTCCACAGTATATATGTATTGTATCTGAACACAGTCATGGCTATGAACTGTCTGTAATTCACATTGTATAGCAATAGAGATGCCTCATGATTCCCTGCAATGGCCATGCATGTCAGCTAAATGTGCAGTATATCTGTAGGGTGGACAGACAACACTGCATTGGGGCACCATTACCCCACTGTATATTTGACAGGACACCATTGTATTAAACATGTATGCATACGACATGTGATTGTCAAGGTCATATGCCACAGATCAGGCAGGTATACTGTTAACCTGTGCTGGTCTACATGGTGTAACACAGGGATATATGCTAACTACTACTATGATTGTGTAATTTGTATGCCTTCTGCTATGACACATGCATGCTGTTGTGTGCAAACCAGGGATGTATGATAACTACCACTATTAGTGTCTGCGCTGCATGCCGTCTGCCATATCACATGCATGTTGCATGCCTTCTTTCATATCACATGCATGTTGGGTGCCATAGCATGTGTGTCTGTGTGTCTGTTGTATAGATTGTAATGTACAGTTCTTGTCTGCCACTCACAGGTGATGTAGGTGCGTTGCCCTCCTGCGGTCCATCTGATGTTAGTGTCCCCATAGATTCTAGCAGTGATGATGAATGTATGATTGAGGCACAGGCAGAGTTGTCAGGGGCTGAAATCTGTGCCATTGGTTTCCATTCCACCTATATCCCCCTCATCCCCGCACAAAGATCCCATGCCTACACATACCCCATCACCAGTGACCATAGAGGATGGACAGTTGGCGTGTGGTAGCTTGGAACAGGAAATTGTGAGGACTATGGAAGGTGTGCCTGCACGCCATGGTGTCAGCCAACTGACTGGTGATGCCCCACACAGGCACGTGGCCAGTGCTGTTCATAGGAGGACCTCTGGCCAACATGTCCCTGCAAGACAGAGTGCAGCATCTGGTGTCACCAGATGCATGTTTCAGGCTGTAATAGAGGCACAGCCATGTGCTGAATGGCACAACAGAGAAGATCAGAGTCTTCAGAGGGCTGCTGACCGTTCTTTAAACAACAACATCCAGGCAATGGTAAATGCTCAACAGCAGATTGCTGAAGCTTTGTATAGACAGTTGGGTGACATGGTTGGAGTCCTTGACCATGGCATGACAATCTGCGAGCATGAGCTGTCTGTGTTGGAACATCTGGTAGGAGTGAGGCATTGGGCACATGGACGTAGGCCTGCTACATCACCTGTTTCAGGTCTACGTGAACAAGCTACCTCACATGTCCACTCCCATAGTGGCGATAGCAGCAGCAGTGCAGCTGGTGCTGTGCAGTCCACACCATGACACTTGGATGGTCCCAACAGGGACAGGGTACCAGTGGACAAGTGTCATCAGACGTACCCAATCTGCACCTTTGCCTTGTAGTGCCCGCGCAACCCCCGGCAGACACAGGTCACATGTCCATGGCCGGACACTGTGAACTGTATAACCTGGCCTGTACAGTCCACAGCTGTCAATAATACCCCTGTGTAGGCCAGACACATGCCAGAACTGTGTGCGTACATACATGCACACACTGGAAACATATGTAGGGCACCACAACACTCACATGCATAACATCCACACAAGCCCAATTAGATCAAAGGCCCTAACCCACACACATGATGTCATCCAATGGTGCAGCCTAGGTCTCTGGCAAACATTATCACCCTTTGCATATGATGATGCCTGTGCTGCATCCCTGACATTCACACCATTGGTGCAGGGACATGCTCATATGGTCTGATGCACAGGGTGAACAGACTGGGAAGATAAGTATAGTTTACAATTGTTGAGTACTGTTGACAGGCAGCAGATATACCATGTACTACAGGTGTACAATGCATTTCGTACTGTTAAAATTATGTGTCTTGTGTAACAACAGTAACTGCATGTTGGTCATAATGTTCTGCTTTCCTCCTTCAGATCTAATTGCACGTGCCATTGGATGTCAGTGTTTGCAGTTAGTGTCCCATATGTCAATGTGGACTACTCACAGGTATGTATGAATATACCAGCATGCACTGTGTAGCTGCCACATAATAGTGAGAATGTCCCATGTTCCAAACATGTCTACTGATCCAAGAGCATGAAAGCTGTGTATTAAGCTACTGTGGCTACAGACATGACATCCATACTGGGTGACATCACAGGTACAGTTACATGGAGTGGTGAGGTAAGAGAGTGGTCTAGCTGATTACAAGGGTAGAGGCCAATGGGAAGTGTGATGCCCCACTGGGAAGCAGTAATACACATTCCCATGACAGGATGCCAACACACAACTGCACCCACACACTCAGGTATTGACACATATGTATTCAGTGACACAGTAACACACCCACGCACTCATGGATTCACCGACACAGTATCACACACTCACACACAGTTGCTATTCTTGAGGTGAGAACTGCCTATGTGCAAATCATCATTACAGTACTGTGCACCTACATGATGCACCACAGAGAATACACATGTACAGGTAGTTAGTATGGCCTAAGATCAGGGACATCATCATGGATAGTAGATTGCATTGCCTGGATAGGGAAGGGGTCTTATCAGTTTAGTATGGTAACATACATCCTCACTCTAGGGACCAGACAGACACACACACACACACACACACACACACACACACACACACACACACACACACACACACACACACACACTCACACACACTGTGGCATTCACTAATGAATACACCTATGTCACACACATACAGATACCTCACATGTGTGAGATACATGCCCCTGCCTATGTCCTGCTTTCTACATTGCAGTCTGTATAGATGTCTACACTAATGTACAGGAGAGTGAGTAAAACTTGAGATGTATTCCCCACCATACATGACATATATGGACACACACGCAACCACACATGCCAGTAGTGTGAACACCTGCCTAGCTCATGATATGTATGACAGACTTACAGCAATATTGCATGCGTTACAAAGTGTACTGATGCTTCCTTTGGCAACAGTGCTAATATATGCACATGGGCGGTCTTAACTGTTACAGGTGTCAAGTGATTTACCTTCGGTGTCACCCTGACCGCTGTCTATGTTGTGTGTTATGTCCTTCAATTAACAAAACCATTGCTTACCGGTTACATAGGTTATTGTAGGACTGCTTGTGACACACCTGTGAGCTGTCCTCAGCAAACATCCATCTGTAAAGATGCCCCACCACTTAGTTATTTCCACACATCTGTCCATACTTGAGGTACATCTTTCCATACATTCAGCATATCACCATATACAGTTGGCAATGTTGAGGCTGCATTGCAATTGCATGATGTACTAAGATACACTTCACCTGCATATATCAGAAACTACACATGCATGGTATCTGAACGCACACCACTACATGTACATGTGTGTAGGTCCTACAATCCTGTCATTTGGGCATGTTTGTAGGCATTGCAATTGGTGGACATGTGTAATGACATACATGACACATGGACTGTTGTATGATATGATAGGTGTAATGGGTGACCGGTACAGAGGGAATGTTACCTCTGTCAACATTGATATCACACCTTATGTACTGTTAGCATTCAGCAGCCATGGACCTACATTCCATGTGCATGTGTGTAATGGGTGTAGCCACCTGTCTGCACAAAGGACAACAACAGCTATGCTATTTACATGTATGTTGTGTGTGTGTGTGGCATGTACATATCCAGGGCAGGTACATGTATGTCATATCCAACCATGTGGGTGTGTACTGGTGTACAGCAACAGTCATCTGCTAATGCTGTAAATAACTGAGGGCCCCTGGTATGTGTACAGCTGACTTGGTTACAGACAATGGTATCACTTCATTGCATAACACATGATGCAACTGTGTCAGTACATAGGTACTCTCTACAGTTGATGTAGAGCTTGGTACAGTCCACTTGTCAAGGGTCACATGGTGGTATACTCTTATATGTCCTACAACATGTATGGATGTGTTTTGGTGATCCGTGGGCGTGTAGGTGTCTGAGGTTTACATCCTAGAATGCAGCATTTGACACTGTCCTGCACCTGATTCATCTGTGATGCCTTCCGTGGGGGTACCGGTCAGTACATGTTAGTGGCCTCTATGTATGTGGGGACACCACCACCTGGAGCAATCCGTATCTGTGTTATGGCCCACATGTCTGGTTCTGAGGTATATGGTAGTAGTGCTATTGTGCACTACAGAGCCTTCAGCCAGATGTTCCTCACTGCACAGATGTCAGTACTCCCCATTGTTGGATCTACAGTGAGCAGCTGTGATTATGGACGCTACACATCTAGCACTGGTTAGCATAAGCATACAATGCAGTTGTCTTCTAGGTGCCAGGGTGTTATTCTGTATTTAGGACATTTGCCTTGGAAAGGCACTATATGGGCGAATGCGACTTGGGTATTATACCCACTCCCTTGAATCATGGGTGCATGTGATATGTGTCAAAGGCCTGTCTACTGTCAGTCATGTCATCCCAGAATGACAAACACTGGACAACCTCGTACTTACAGCAGAACATTGGCTCATTGTGTTGGTCAAGCAGTTGCCATTCCTAGCAAGGCTCATTGTGGTGGTCAAGCAGTTTCCACTCCTACCAAGACATCACTGCGAGTGGTGGTATTGTGCTTGGTATAGGATGGTACATCTAAGGTGATGGACAGCAGCAGACGTTGTGTAAAAGATCGGTGTCAGATATATGTAGAGCAGCTTTCCTGCTAACAATGACAACTACTAACACCAGAGCCCATTACAATGTGTTCTTTATGTCTAACTGTAATAGCATGACCACTGTGGCCTTCCATGCTTAGAATCAGTGTGCATCCCAGACAGCCCTGTGCTACTAAGTGTATGAGCATGCCCAGTATAACCTTGTGTAGATGGACACATACTGCATTCCAAACAGCCCTGTGCTACTAAGTGTGTGAGCATGCCCAGTGACACCTTGTGTCAATTATGTGCCTCTGTGTATGGACATGGCCATTGTAACCCTATATAGTGATAGTAGTTGTCCATTCCACAGATGGGCATACTCCAGGTCAGGATGGATTCCTACTTTAAACACACAGGTTCACAGGTATGTACATCTTAACTGCCAGCATCCCTGTTGATGTCTGCATTCCTAGAAGGTCATAATTACAGCCTTGAAATGTGTAGTCTGCGTGGCGTGACTCGTAACTATGTAGTATTGTAATAGTGATCTGTAGATAGGCAGGTGTTCCGTTCCCACCACTGGTGTGTGTGTTTGTGTATGTTTGTCCCCGTCTGCTTGAGGACTGAATAATGTTTTTAGACTGCTCACACTCAATTCTTATACCCACCTTTGGCAAGGCTGATGATGTCACCCACCTACAAATACACCTCTGGGAGTACTGTGTCCCAGTAATCTCATTAGCACATTCTGTAACTGCATAATGCTGTAGTGTAAAAAGTAGTTAGGTCGGTGTTCTAATCCCAGACTTACCAAGTGTGTGTGTGTGTGTGTGTGTGTGTGTGTGTGTGTGTGTGTGTGTGTGTGTGTGTGTGTTTGTCCCCATCTGCCTGAGGACTGAATAATGCTTTTAGACTGCTCACACTCCATACAATTCTTATACCCACCTTTGGCAAGGCTGATGATGTCACCCACCTACAAATACACCTCTATGAGTGCTCTGTCCCAGTAATCTCGGTAGCGCGTTCTGTAACTGCGTAATGTTGTAGTGTAATAAAGTAGTTAGGTTGGTGTTCACATGACCACCTTTGTCAATCCTGCTGTTGTCACCCACCTAGGTCTACACCTGTAGGTGTGCTGTAACCCAGTATTTGCCGTAGCGCGTGCCCTAAAAGCGTATTGCTGCAGTGTGATACGGTAGGTTGGGGTTCATATACAGGACATGGCAAGTGTGTATTTGTCTGTCAGAGCCTGTGTAGAGGTGGCTGTGAGTGTCTTACCATTGGACATGTTGGGAAGCGGACTTTGTAGTTTTCCTATATGGTGCACGTTTTATGACACATTGGCCACCTCACGAGGAGTACAGCTGTCAGTCAGCCATGGGACTGTGTTGGCAAGCCATACCCCTACATCTGGCAAAAGGCCTGGTGAACAACGTATGCAGCCCTACTAGTACCCGGTATATGTCCTGCACCCATGTGCCATGCACAAACACAGGTGCCTAGGATATCCTGCTATGTTGCTAGTACCATGCACATTGATGACAGATAGTAGGCATGGTGTGAATGCAGTGGCCTGCAGAGGACATAGCACCCTGTACAGTGGTACAATAGGCACATATATGCGGACATTGTGCCTTCACTATGTTCCCCACTGGATGCCTGCAACATATGTGGTGCCATCAAATATGATCCACAGAGGCCATACAATGCCATACACATGTGCCCTGTATGGACCAATGCCACTAACACCAGGGAATACCTGTATCATACTATCAATGCAGGTGCAGGGTCGACCTGCTCACTATAAGCAGGTTTTGCCACACCAGGACAGTATTGGCATATCAGGGGATTACAGTCTGTGTACACAACATGTGCCTGCCAAACCAGGTACACCTGTACATGTCACTGTACAGTATTGTGGGACATGCACATCCCAGGCAATGTCCATGTGAAGGACTATCAAACACAAACATGGCATGCATTGCAAAGCTATGGCCATACACATTGGTAACCAGGATGTCAGGGCAGATCATGCAGTAGTCATCTGTGTGGGACATTGCAGACACTACACCCCTGCAATGCACACCATTATCAGTTGACGCGATGCCAAAGAGTACCCCTCACCCAGCCTTGTACAGCCATCTTGCACAGCCAGCCACTATACACCCATGCAGCAATGCATACATGCATGTCAGTACTGGCACCTTATGTCTGCGTGTGGGTTATGATGTTCCCAACCACAGTCACTCCCAGTATAACCCTCGCTGGCATACCAACAGATGTGAAACGCTTTCACATGCCCTAGCCCATAGAACCTCCAAATATCCCCTGTGGTGCATGTAGTCCTGTGCATTACTGCAGTGTGGCAAATAAAGTAGTTAGGTTGTGTATTTGTGGCCCTGGCAAAGAGTGTCATTGTGAGTCTATTAGAGAGCATGGTTGTGGTGACAATGGCATCCATTCACGTGGACAGGCATGTGTGCCACACCTAATGTATGTCTACTATCTCTGTTACAGATGTCTCTCACCTACACACATATGTTCTTACAGCACAGCAACATGTCGGCTTTGTGGCACATGTAGTAACATCATGCACATGTAATAGTAATGACTAGTCAGTCAGGGGTTTGACCCCTGTACTGTTAGGCATGTGGCAGACGATGCTTAGGGTTAGGTCTCTAAGCCCTTCTCTGGTGTACTTTGCCTGTCCCACCCACACACTCTCTGGTGGATATGGAGGTGTACACCTGCTCAGCAGCAGCATGTGTATTGTAGGTGATGGACATGATCAGGTGATGGCCTCTGCACCTACTGCAGTCCTCCTCTAGCAGATTGCATGTGGAACAGCTGTGATGGTGTTCCCATAGCCATTCGCATGATAAACACAGTACACTATCTAGTAAAAACATGTTGGTATTTGGCCATGACAGTCGCTGTGAGTGGTACCTGGATGTGGTGCTCTGAAACGGCATCAAAGATGATATCTGGATGTACCTCAAACATCATACACAGTGGGAAATAGCCTAAAGACAGGAGGGTGATATGCCACACATGACTACAGCATGTAAGTGTAGCTATGCTACATTGAGACTACTGCCTGTTTAACATATTGTGTGTGGTAATGGCTATTCTGCATGTTTTAATACAGACATGACAGTACTCTGTTCATGAGGGACCCCCATCTGTAGGCCATCTGTGAACTGGTCAGTGTGTGGAAATTTGTTTCCTGTGTTACACACTGAACACACATCTGTGCACAGCAGGAGCATAGTATGAGGATTGCAGACAGTACATGATGATAAGGATGTGTTACTGCCATTGCATCCCTGACTGGACATATGTCACCTGAAACAGTGGTATGACAGACACTGTCTGGGGTTCCCAGTGACAAGCCAATAATGGGCAATTGTTCATAGCTGTGCTCACACGTCTACTACACATTGTACAGATGGCATGCAGTATATATGCATGTGTTGTGCTTCCTTTGCAAATGTATATCACCTGTTGTGTTGGGTTGATGGTAATATCTATGCATACTGTTGTAGGTAATCCTGTATGCTGTTGTCTATCACTAAGCCATATGTAGGTTTAAACTGCAACACCATAGGCTGAATGGGTTGGGAGGTCCCAGCAGAACCTCCTGTCCCACTTCAGCTGACCATTGCACCGGGCATCAGCACATCTGGGGCCCAGCCTTAGACATCAACCTCAGTTGGCTCTGCACCACCTTCTGGTGGTACCACCACTGAGGATGGGGCATGTCCCCCCTGGGACAAGGACCAGACAGGTACATGTCTGCTGTCGTGCAGTCCCGGGCTTGTTGCGTTGGGGGCTCACTAAGGGGTTCCGAAGCCAGATACACAAGCTCAAGGGCAGAGTGTCACATTTACAGGGTGATGCTGCCCCTCCTGGACAGCTCCCAGCACTGCCTCCTTTGCAGCTGTTTAGGTGCAGTGGCGGCTGCCCATGGCTGGGGACCTCCATCCCACTGTTCCCATGGGCTTGTGAATGCCGAACACCCATCCCCACCTGAGGTGTATGCCCCCACATGCCATATACCAACCCTGTATGCTGTCTTGTCTGTGATCCTACCCTACCTATCCTCCAGAGCCATACCTACACTCCTTCTCCCACATCTGACCCTCACCCTACAGAAACATAAGGCCAATCGGCTCCTAGGACAACATCTGCCCTATACATAGCTGTCCATTTCACACACGTGCCCACTGGACACATGTACCCTTGTAATATGCATCACAACATACTCCTGTTATCCTCACCCCCGTCCCTCAGGCGCACGATCCTGGTATGTACATCATTCCTAAATGGTCCAGGTACACGTGATGAGGATGACCCCATTGTACACACCACACTACCGGTCCCTCTGTGGTTACCCCATTTACCTTTATCATGATGAGGATGTTGCACACAGCACCTTGAATGAGTACTGTTCACACATAATGATTGGGCAGATACTATTGTGTTAATGTACATTACATGCACAGAGTGATGTATACAGCAAATGTACAACTGTTTGTGTGTATGAATGACACATGTCTGTCTGAGGGAGTCTTGAGATTACATAGAACAACACCACTACATAATACAGGCGTTGCTGGTGTTTCCCATTCCATTCATTTGTAATGCTTTGTTGCCACATGGTATGTTCCTGATATATCTCTATATATGTATGTACCTATATGCTGGACATAACCACTCACATATACATCTACATGATGGGATACATTCGTATACTGTTGAATGACTGCGCTGTATGATATGTTTGTGGCACTGTCCGTTGTCGGTATATCTGCCATGGCGTATTGATAAATCACATTAGCTGTGTGTGCAGGGTCCTAGTTCCGAGCCTTGCAGAGGATGTTTATTTGGTCGCAGGGCAGAACAAGGCCATTGGATACGGAGGGAGTAAGGCACATTAAAGCAGTTGTGAGCGGGTGTGCATGGGTTTGTGCGGTGTTAAGCAATGCTAACTTCTGGTTACAGCTTCTTACACTCGGTTAGATTCTTCATTGATTTACCAGTTGAATACTCGCATACTGGTAGCCAAACAGGCTTACACCCGCTCTCTCCCGCACTTGCAAATGCACCAACATTGGTGCTTGCATCTGACACTCACGCCCCTGGGTGGGAGCGAGGACCACAATATTACCTTGTGATGCATATTACATTGGATTACATGCCTACAGTATCGTGAATGGCTGCCCATTAGGCGACGGCATGCCGTTCGACTGTACGGAATCGGCGGCCTGTCCAGTGATTTATTCATATTATTTGTGTGCTCCTCTTACAATCTGCTCCTGTCTGGCTGATACATGGGAACCAAGACTCTTCAATACACTAAAGTAATTGGGTTTTGGGACCCACATCTGTCAGCCGAGTCATGCTACCACATACCTATTACAGGGTTGCCACCTTTTCAATTGCCCAAGGTGGGACTTTTATGTAGAAACGTCTGATTTTGCAGGGCAAAACATACCCACAGCCAGTACAAAGGAAATAACTTCACTATTTTGCCTAAATAAAAGCTTATTCTTGCAGCATTATAGTTGCTTATTCTGTTTCTTATAACATTTAGGTGTTTCAGATACAAAATAATTGTTTATGCAACTACTACAGACAATATAGGAAATCTTTGTCCTAAAATCTCAGGACATTTGCCATATTTTCAATTATTTTGCAGGACACAACTGCCCAAAGGGGACTGTCCCTCACAAAGGTGGACAGGTGGTAACCCTAACCTATTCTGTCATCTTTCTAAGGTAGTCAGCGGAATATGCGCTTTCTGTCACTATCAGACCTCTCATACGAATGGGGAAGAATGAACACTGAATCAGGGACACTGCATAACAACATCAAGAACACATTTAGAAGTTTGGTGCTATTAACCTGACACATTGACAGACCCAGACCATATGTAGTCTTACACATTGTCTGAGGTACATGCTGTTTATGACTCTTACATGTTGTCATTATTCATTACGTGTATTCCACAACCTTTCCTCCTAATATCACTAGTTCTAGGAGGGTTTAGGTGGGACAGAGTTAGATTCTGAGTCGTAATCACGGACATCCCTGGTAATCGGGATCAGTTCTATGGTATGGTCCCTATGTGTTCCCACAATGGTTTACGGACTATCCAGTGGATGTGCTGTTAGGGTTTGGGAGGTATGGGCATCTGCTATGCCCACATCAGAATATTACTTACATCCATGGGGTGGTCCTAATATGGCTCTGTCAGCCAGCACCTGCACACCTAAGCCCATAATCACATACCCATAGTTCCCCTACTTGCCACTCCTCTACAGCACTCATCCTTACTGTGGGTGCAGGTGGGGTATAAATACGCCACTACACACTGCCCACTCTCCCCATGTCGGGACACATGTCGTACGTTGTGTCGACCCATGTGTTATCAGGCTTGAATGACCTACTGGTCCGTGTACATCTACAGCCTGGTCAGAGAAATCATTACAGGGCCTGGCTCCGGTCATTAATTTTTGGTGTTCCACAAGGGACATTGATGTCTAAGTTTCAAGTGTAGATCTTGCAGATCTCTCCCACAGGTAGTTTCCTGCCGGTAGTCTGGGAAGCAGTGGTGTATTTACCTTTATTGTGTGTCTGTATGTCTCTCCGGCCTAGCTGGGGGTGGGGTGGGGGGGTGATGCTACATGTTACTCATTTGTTTATTGGACCTCCCACCAACATATGCCCGGCCTGTGAACATATGTTACCCGTAACTGCTGTATCATATCCTAGCTATATACATGTGTATATTTACTGGAATATATATATATGTATATATATATATATATATATATATATATATATATATATATATATATATATATTTACATTAATATATACACATATGTATGCATACATGTATATTCATATCTTGCTGTATATATATATATATATATATATATATATATATATATATGTAATCTAATGACATATGGGTCTATGGTTGTCTGCATATGCATATATTCATATGTGGCTATGTATCTGTATTCATTCTCTGTATGTATACATTCGTACTACGGTGAGGGAGAAGCATATCTCTATCTCGCTATGAGTGGATATACACACAGATAGCTCTACATATATATGTCTACATCTGGTTATTCCATTCCTTGCCATATAGATTACACTTTGCTTTAGTGGGTCTCACAGTGGGTGCGGCTGCTCATTGGGCGACGCCTCTGCTCTGCCCAATTAACACATTCGCTTGCATCCCTAGGGCTGTCCATATTGGCCAACATCAGCCAACACCTGCACACCTAGACCCATAAGTAGATGCCCATAGTTCCCCTACCCTCGCCTCCTCAACAGCACCAATCCTTACTCTGGGACCTGGTTGGTTCTGGACACACCACTACATGCTGCCCACTCTCCACTTCACGGGACCCATTTCATACAATTGTCTCGGCCCATGTGTCATCAGGGTTACCCACCCTTGTATTCTGAGTCTGTATACACCGCAGACAAGACGGACGATCTCTCACATATGTATTGTTTTGCCAATTTTTGGAGTGCCCCACAAGGGACGCTCCAGTATATGTTCCATGATTAGAATCCACGGGTGCACTGTGTCCCCCCCCCAGTTGTATCCTGCCTGTGGTCTGGGGAGCAGTGGACACTTTACATTGATTGCATGTATAGTTCCCATGTCCAGCTGTAGGGGAGGGGGTGGAAGGGCATGCTGCGTGTGTCATGTGTCTTGCCTGTGCTCCTCACTTCCATTGCCATAGCCTGTGGGCATATGTCATTCCTGTGTTCTTTTTCCTATCATAGCTGTATATCTCTATATATCTATGCGCACACACATACACACACACACACACACACACACACACACACACATATATATATATATATATGTATTTATGTATTTTTATATGTGCATATATGTGTGTATATATATATATATATATATATATATATATATATATATATATATATATATATATATATATATATATATATATATATATATATATATATATATATGTGTGTGTGTATATATATATATATATATATTCATATATATATATATATATATATATATATATATATATATCTATATATATATATATATAAAATTGGGAGCCTATTTATGTACGTGTTCAGCGTATTTCCTTTACAATTAGACCAGTTTAGTACTTGGCGTTGCCGTAGCGGGCAGATCACAGGAATGATTCCATGTGTGTGGAGGCCCTCACATTTGATTATCGTCAGCACAGCACTGACTTAGGACACTGTACATGCCTCTGCATTGTAGCAGTTTTGTCCAGTCCCTCTTCTGCACAGCCTATTATTCCATCTACTGTCGATGTTTGTATGTGCACATTCCTATTATTTATGTCTACAAATGGAATGCATTTGTTACAGAGAATGTACTTCTAAATATTGATGTCTGCATGTGTGTATGCATATATACCTATTACGAACTCGCTGACCTCCATGGGGGGGGTCCAATTAGAACTGGGCCATCCTACCCTGGCACTCCTGGATCCATAATTTCATACCCATAGTTCCTACACCCCACCTGTGTTCAACTTACATGCGTAACTTCCAATATGCACTTGTTATCGCAGCAATGACACACCTCCGAACATTGCCCTCTCCAGAGCGATAGGGGCCCTACACATATGTTGTCCCACCTCGTGTATTCCCCGGATCTCCCACCATTTAGTCTTTGAACATACCTGCCCTTGCTTGTGTAATGGTCGGAGGGCTAAACGGTCTTATTAATTTTTGGGTAGTCCCAGTAGGGACTATCCTCTGTCTGTGTGTAAAGTAGACTGAGCATTTCAACTATGTTACTCTCACTGCTAATATCCTGCCTGTGGTGTGTGTAGCAGTACTTTTCTCACTCTTGGCCAGTGTGATATGGCATACGCTGACAGCACTCTATGATACTGTAGCTGCTGTTGATTCCCTTCTCATCCCTTGTCTATGCTTTATTGTTACGACGTTCATTCGTCATATATATATATATATATATATATATATATATATATATATATATATATATATATATATAATATGTGTGTGTGTATATATATTGCATCTGTACATACTCATATACATTTCCTCTGCTGGGCGCTGCTTACACTCGGGCAAGTGCAGTCGCATATGCTTACTGTTTGTTATATATGTTTACTGCCGCTTATTTGTGCTTACTTGTGCCTTATTCATTATGATAGTACCCCTTTGACTTGAAATTATCTGGTTAAAAGTCCCATGCGATACTCAGGTTCACTTTTACATGTTATTATGTCGTTTTTTACAGCAGGAAGACATTAATTCCACATGGAAAATTATATGTGCTATAGTCAAACTTGAACCGTGAATGCCTGTTCATTAAGCGGATGCTCTAACCACTACACTATTCGTATGCTGCTTCATTTATAAGTATACACATAGTTCATAGTTATCCATACACACACCTCAACATGTCACTGACACAACAGGCATCCATTCTTCAGTTAGGAAAACCGCACCACTACTGCTCTGGGCCCGTCCTACATGTTGACTCACTCCAAGTATATTCAGACGTCCCAAGCATATAGTCCTGGGACATATATTCATATAATGGTTGGGGTGCTCATTAAGTCTTCTGGTTTGGCTCATCTGAATGGTGACTGGGACTGCCCTGTACCTGTTTGAAAGTCAGACTTAGCATGTGCACACAGTTAGTTCCATTATTAGCATCCTACCTGTGGTTGGGGATGCAGGAGGTTTGCTCACTGCTGGGCGGCTTGATATGACAGCACTAAATAATATGGGGGGGGGGTTCTGCTGCTACTGTTTCCCTTCACATTCATTAGGGCTACTTTATTGTGTCCATGTTCATTCTTTATGTATATATATATACATATATATATATATATATATATATATATATATATATATATATATAAAATCTGTCTGTACATTCACATGCATATACACCTACATGCATTTTTACATTTCCCATACTGTTGAATGACTGCCAGTTACTGTTGCACATACCCGCGTATGCTTTGAGGTGCCATAATCACCCTGTTTCCGACTGCCAGATGGGGAAGCTTCATGGGAACATGTGAAAGGTATTTATTCCCGATAATGCACATGGGGAGATGTGCATCACAGTCAGGTGTTTAATCCCGGGTTGTAGGTTCTGCAGGACTGGGTGGAGGATGACCAGGGTTGTTTTCAGGTACTGCTAATCTGTGTTGTGCCCGGTAGGGTTGCCACCTTTTCCAGTGCCCACACTGGGACGTTTTGTACAAACGTCAGAGATTGCAAGGCAAAACATACCCACAGCCATTACATAGGACAGAACTTCACTGTTTTGCCTACATAAATGCTTATTCTTGTAGCACTTTAGTTGCTTATTCTGTTTCTTATAACATTTAGGTGTTGCAGAAACAGAATAACTGTTTTATGCAACTATTACATTAAATATAGGAAATATGTTTGTCCTAATATCTGAGGACATTTGCCATTTTTCCAATTTTTATGCAGGACACAACTGGCCAAGGAGGGACTGTCCCTCACAAAGTGGGACAGGTGGTAGCCATAGTGCCTGGATGTCTGCGGGGGTGGACATCGTGTTATGCCACAAAGTCTAATCTTGGGAACAGACACTTATCCCATGAGGGATGTCCAAAAATTGTAAACGACGGACCCCATTCATAGTTTCATAGTTTCATAGTTTAGTACTAGGCTATCTGCCCTGGGGCATTTGTAAGCCTAGTCATAGTGATGTGGCTTTCGCCACCCCATGAAATGGTACAAAAATGCACAAAAATGCACAGAATAGATTTAGAATACTGTGCCTGTGTCTAGTAGTGACACAATGAAGGCCCCCTTATATAATAGAATTAGTTTACTGTGCCCCTGTCTAGCAGTGGCACAGATGTGACCCCTGGGGTAAACTTACGATCTCCCATCCACTCATCAAGATTTCTCTTGAAGAGAGTCAGTGAGGGGCTCTGCCTAACATGAACTGGGATCTTGTTCCAAAGCATGGGAAGCCTCTGGGTTATGAATCTATCCCTCCAGCATGTCCTATTCATACTTGTGCCGAGGTTTAAGTCTTTAGCTCTCGTGGTCCTGATGAATTTGGATTTTTTGAGGTGGAGCATGTCCATCAGATCCTGATTGGACATGGCCTTGTACGTCAGGCAGAGATCACCTCTGAGCAGGCGGTATTCTACTGAATAGAGCTGGAGTTTCTTTAGCCTGGCAGAATAAGACATATGTTGGAGACCCTTGATCCTCTTGGTGAGGTACTTTTGTGGTCTTTCCAGCTGTTGCAAATGCCGGGTGAGGTACATACCAAATGGGGCATTGTACTCAATCATGGGTCTGAAGAGGGAGGAGTATAGGGGCACAATGACATCCTTGGATCTGGATGTGAATCCTTTCATGATGAAGTGTGCAAGGTAGAATGTTTTTCTAACCACTTTGGCAACGTGGGTGTCAAATGAGAGGTCGCTGTCGACTTGGGTCCCTAGGTCTCTGATTACTTTTTCTGTACTCAGTGGGTTGCTGTCTATGTGATAATTTGTGGGTACTTTGTTTTTCCCAAAGGGGATGACTATACATTTTTTGGCATTTAGTTTAAGGCCATGACTCCGGCACCATTTGTCCATTTCTGTGAGGCCTTTTTGTAGGATGTATGTGTCTGCTGGTGTATCGACTATGGCACCTAGTTTGCAGTCATCTGCGAACTTTGTCAGCCACAACCCTCCCATGTTTGCTTTAACATCTGAGAAATAAATGCCGAACAAGAGGGGTCCCAGGACAGATCCCTGTGGGACACCACTTGTGACTGGCTTTGAGTCTGACATTGCTCCAGTGATTTTAACTTTATGGGTTCTGTCCTTTAGCCAGTTTGCAACCCATCTAGTGACATAAGGGTTTACGTTTAAGCTGGTGAGCTTATCTATGATGCCTGAGTGGGGTATTGTGTCGAAGGCCTTAGCCAAGTTCAGGTAGGCTGTATGGACTGCTTTGCCCTCATCAATGGCTCTAGTGACTGTTTCGAAAAAGTCAACCAGGTTCAAAAGGCAGGATCTGCCCTTTACAAATCCGAACTGCGTGGGGTCAAGTGTCTGTAGGTCCCCTATGTCTCTGTTTATGAGTTCCATAATGATTCTTTCCATAGCTTTGCAGACCAGGCTGGTTAAGCTTATGGGGCGGTAGTTCCCATGGTCTGTAGAGGTACCCCCTTTGTGGAGTGGGACCACTGTTGCTGTACGCCAGTGTTCAGGTACATATCCTGTAGTAAGGCTAAGGTTAAATAGCATTTTTATGTGCGGGTTTAGCTCCTCTTGGAGTTCACGTAGCACGGAACCCGGGATACCATCAGGTACCATTGATGCTGTGTTTTTAGCTTTGTTGAGGGCGGTTCTCACTTGGACATCTGAGATGACAGGGAGATTACATTCAGCTGGGATAAGTATTTCTTCTTTTGGGGGTGAGGGAGGGGAGAAATTTGCACTGAACCTGTCAGCCAGAATGTTGGCAATATCTGTGGGTTCAGTGTATTTTTTGTTGCTGTGAACTAACTCTGAGCATATCTGAGGGTTTCTGCCCAGGTTTCTAGCTGAAGAAGGCTTTGTGGTTATCTTTAGTGTCCTTAGTGATTTTTCTCTCAAAGTTGGCCTTGGATGTTTTTATGAGAGAATGTAGTTTTCTGCTAATGTTGATCAGAGATGTCTTCCCTTTATGGGATTTTGCTCTGTCGTGCAGTAGCTTCCTTCTTTTGTTATACAATTTGTTAATGGCTGAGGTCCACCAGACAGGATGCTTGCCTTTGGTGGAGAGGGACTTGGATTAATTTGGGATTGCATGATCCATGCATTCTTGGAGATGTCCATAGAAAGCATTTGTGAAGGATTCGGCATTGTGGGATGTGGTATCCACTGGCCCAGTGGGCTTAAAGGATACCATCTCAGTCTTAAGAAGTGTGAAGTCTGCTTTTGAGAAGTTTTTCACTGTGGTCTTTTGTGCTGGGGGTGGAGGTGGGATATGTATATCCAGGGTGATTAGTTTGTGGTCAGATCTCACTAGTGAGGGGTATACCTCCGGTGTGGAGCATTTTGTCCCCATGTTTGTGATGATCAGGTCTAGTATATTATCTCCCCTAGTGGGAGAGGTGACTAGTTGCTCCAGTGCATTTGAATTTATGAATTCCAGGAACCTTTGGGCTAGGATGTTAGGGCTAGAATAATGTACCCAATCTATGTTTGGGTAGTTGAAGTCTCCCAGTATGATGGTATTTTGTGATACATTCATATCCTCCAATGTCCTCAGGAAGGCCGAGTGGGGTTCCTGAGACTGGGAGGGTGGTCTGTAACATGCTACCAGTTGTATAGCAGTTTTGCCTATGGTTAGTTGCACCTGTATGGTCTCTGATGCTTCATGTGTTGCTACTAACCTGGAGGTGTGGGTGTCCTTGATGAATATGGACACCCCCCTCCTTTGTGGTTTGGTCTGGGTTTTGGGGCCGAAAAGCATGATACGAGGTATAGCCTGGTAGTGCTGGGGTGCTCTCAGGAGCCTTGAACCAGGTTTCATTTACTTGCACAGACGTCGATGTTCTCCATACTGAGGAGTGCATTGAGTGCCTGCATCTTGAGATTTAGACTTCTGGCGTTGAGCAGCATTACCCTTAGTTTTTTTCCATTTTTGTTTTCTAAGGAGGTGGGTTTGTCTTTTGAGCCTTGCCTAAAAAAGGAACTATGGGGGTGGCAAGAGCCTTGGCCAATATCCGGAAGCCCAGTGGTGACAGGTGCAAGCCGTCCCTTGCGAAGCAGCGTGGCTTGTCCAACATGTCATCCCAGGCAGACAGACATTGGATCCCCTTAGAATGACACCAGTACTTAAGCCAATTATTAAAGCTGATCATCTTGTCTTTGTATTGTGGCATCATCCTTGGTGAGGGCAAGATGCTGCTCAGGGTCAGGGTCATACCAGCCTGGGCTACATAATCAGAGAGCTCCTCTATGTCTCTTTTCATGTAGTCCAGGGAGGTACATCTCAGGTCATTCACGCCAGCATGGACAATGACGGAGTCATATTTGTACTTGCTTTGGAGTGACCTGAGTGCGTGTGTTATGTGGCGGATCCTAGCTCCCGATAGGCAGCTCACAGTCACCCTCTCCTTGTTCAGCCTGGTAAGCGGGACATCAGTGTGTCTGACTATAGAGTCACCTATTGCTAGTGTATCAGGCATGGTGTTTGGCCTTAAGGGCTGTGATTGGTTGACACACTGATTTATTGAAGTATGTGTTGCATGTGTTTTGTTTTGAGGTGGTGGATTTTTGGATGTCTGCTTTGGGAGCCTCTGTTGTTTTGGTAAGTTTTTATTAGAGCCTCCGAGTATGTCTTTGTGTTTTTATGTGTTTGGTTTGCAGTTGTGGTGGGTCTATGTGGGACTGGGTTTGTTGTGTGTGTGGTTACCATCTCCTCCTGTCTGGTCATGCCAGCCCTGAGTTGAGAGAGTTCAGCCTCCAGTTTGGCTATATAGTTGCATCTCTCACATGTATTTGTGTTTGTTGGGAGGAGGAGAGGGTTGTCTGTGTACATGAGACAATTGTAGCATTGTCTCAAGATACCCAGATTAACCAGTTGAACTGGAGAGGACACCAGCAATCTACCACTTGACATGCTAGAACAGTATAAGGGAGTGTTGTGCCTTTAAGGGAAGTGGATATTCACACGGGTGGTAGGTGGATGTAGTGCTTACTTAGTACGAGAGTGCTTACTTAGTAGAAAGTTTTGAGAACAAGTGCTAGGCTTATAATATAGCGAGTAGTCTGATTATACTAAGATTAGAGCTTCCTTAAGGGAAAATTTGAAGAGCAGACTTGGCGGAGCCAGAAGAAGTATAACCTTGTTTAACCGGTGCTGCGCTATGCGCACAACCGCGCAAAGCCGTGCAAATGCGGAGTTTAAATAGGGAACTTCAAAAGAGCTAGAAATGGTCCAAAACAACCAATTACTACAGCTATAGCTGGCTATTCGAAAATGTGGTAGGGTTATTAATGCATGGGATACCTGATTTGCATGCCTGAGACTTCCTAGGGTGCAACTGCCTACTAGATGTGGGTAGGGGTCACTATGTGCAGATATGGCTGCGCCAAGCTAGCAACCCATGTATGGGTGGTTTTGGTGGATGTTCAGAGGGGGGGGTGTGCTGTGGAGGGGATGATGGGTATTCAGTTATGTATCCAGGTGTATTGGGGTTGGATGGCTCGGTTCAGGCCAGACCATTATGTGGGTGTGATCCAGTAACGTTTCTGTACATGTCTATCACACATTGTAATGTTCATATGTTTGTGGGATTGTGTTCTGCAGTATGGCCTGTCAGGTTGTATTGCGGATGTGAATGTTAGTTGTTTGGTTTCCTTTCTCATTCACCCACTGCTCCCTCGTGCACCTCCAGTTCACCTATTGTGCATCCGACCCAGTTTCCCCTTGGCGAATTATTACATTATCCCTCCCCCTCCATATTCCACACACACCATCCATCCTTTCTCTGGACAACAGAACACATTGCATACACTACATATCTCTGGTACCAATATGGTTGTGAGGACAACCCTGGCATATTTGATCTTCCACATGCTGTACTTCATGCAATTAGGTACATGCAAATACCTCTCTTTCATGACATGGTAGGTAGACCTGGGTAATACCCATTCATCTTTGAGCCGTCCAGACAGGGACGACCTGGACCATGAATGGGCAGATATTGAGTGAATGCTCTAACCATTGGTAGGGTTGCCACCTTTTCAGATGACCAAAGCGGGACATCTTCGGGACACACATCAGATTTTACAGGCCGACACATACTCACGGTCAGTACAAAGGATAGAGCTTTACTTTTTTGCCTAAATGAAAGCTTATTCTTCTAGCAGTTTAGTTGCTTATTCTGTTTCTTGTAACATTTAGGTATTTTACATACAGAAATAACTATTTTATGCAACTGTTACATGAAATATGGGACATAATTATTTCCTACAATCTCAGGACATTTCCCATTTTAATATTGTTGGTCAGGACACAACTGCCCAAAAAGGAACTGTCCCTTGCAAAGTGGGACAGGTGGTAACCCTACTTATGTCTGCTTTAAAGCAACTTAATCACCCTATATCCGACTGCCACTATTGTGGCCATCATATAAAATTAGCCCTTGCATGGCTTGGACCCGGGAACAGGAACACCATCGTCACTGGTTTTACCACTAAACCATCCATGATACATTCTCTATGGATGGTAATTAGGATATATGACTTTAGTACAGCCGTTCCACGGTACTGGCAACAAATGTGACAGTCGGGTGGTGTACATATGTATAGTACATGTTACTATTCATATGTTTCTGAGACGCATATGTATACATTTGCAAGTATACATATTTATGAATTGGACACATACTTGACAACTACTTATATGCATGTATGTGTGATGTGTAGCTATGCGAATGTGAAAGGTATATATTCCCGATAATGCACGTGGGGAGATGTGCATCATGGTCAGGTGTTTAATCCCGGGCCATAGGTTCTGCAGGTCCGGCTGGAGGCTGAGCAGGGATGTGGACAACTACTGCTCATACAACTTGTGTCCAGATGTCTATGGGACTAGACATTGTGTCGTGACACCAACTCTAATCTTTAGAACAGATACTTATCCCATGAGGGATATCCAAAAATTTTGGGACCGATAACCTTGATTTTTTGGGATTTACAAAAATGAGGTAAGGTTATACATGCAAGGGATAAATAGTTTGCAATCCTGAGACTGCCTAGGGTGAGACTGCCTACTAGATATGAGTAGGGGTCACTATGTGCAAATATGGCTGCCCCAAGCTAGCAGCCTGAGTATGGGTGGTTTTGGTGGACGTTCAGGAAGGGGGGATGTGCTGTGGAGGGGATGATGGGTATTCAATTATGTATCTAGGTGTGTTGTGGTTGGATGGCTCAGTTCAGGCCAGACCATTATGTGGGTGTGTGCCGGTAACGTTTCTGCACATGTGTATTGCACATTTTAATGTTCATATGTTTGTGGGATTGTGTTCTACAGTATGGTCTGTCAGGTTGTATTGTGGATGTGAATGTTTTTTCTTTGGTTTTCTTTCTGATTCACCCACTGCTCCCTCGTACACTTCCAGTTCACCTATTGTGCATCCAACTCAGTCTCCCCTTGGCAAATTATTACATTACCCATCACCCCCATATTCCACACACACCATCCATCACTTCTCTGGTTGATGGCCCATGGCACAGTCAACAGAACACATTGCATACACTACATATCTCTGGTACCAATAGGGTTGTGAGGACTACCCTAGCATTTTTGATCTTCCACATGCTGTACTTCATGCTCAAAGGTACATGCAAATACTTATCTTTCATGACATGGTAGGTAGACCCGGGTAATACCCATTCATCTTTGGGCCGTCCTGACAAGGACGACTTGGACCGCGAATAGGCAGATATTGAGCGAATTCTCTGACCATTGGTAGGGTTGCCACCTTTTCAAATGACCAAAATGGGACATTTTCGGGACACACATCAGATTTTACAGGCCAACACATATCCACGGTCAGTACAAAGAATAATACATTGGTTTTATGCCTAACTGAAAGCTTATTGTTATAGCAGTTTAGTTGATTTTTCTGTTTCGTGTAAGATTTAGGTATTTTACTTACGGAAGTAAGTATTGTATGGAACTATTACATAAAATATGGGACATAATTATGTCCTACAATCGCAGGACATTTAACATTTATAATGGTTTTGGTATGGACACAACTTCCCAAAGGGGGACTGTCCCTCACAATGTGGGACAGGTGGTAACCCTAACCATTGGGCTAGGCTTAGCAAATGGCAGCGGCTTGCTAACACGCTGCGTTTCGCTTCCACTTGGTATAACTATCAACACTACAATGGAATATGGGCATGGGGTTTTAAATGTCATTTGTTCGAGGGACGGGGACTCAATATTCAGCTACGTGCCTTTGTGTTTACTTTTTATTTTGGTCTTCGCAAAACTGTCTTGTATGCTTTGCATACATTTCAGTATCCACGGACACTGACAGGAGTAATTATTATTAGAGGCAGGCTGTACTAGTCAGCATTTTAGGCTGCGCGTATGCAGCCGACAAGTTCACGCCGCTGTGCAGTGCTTAGACATGCTCCCTGCACTCGCGCACATTTCCTATGCACGTGGACATTGCGGCAGCGATCCTTCATTAATATGCATGTGGCGCTGCTGCGCCATCTCTATGCCACACGGTCAGCGCAAGGCTAACGCTGTCCTTGTGCCAAGCTTCATGAATCCCGGGGCTTGTGTTTTTGGATTTCTCATGACGATTTAAGGGCATAGGTGTTTATTGAGCCAGCAAGTGAAGAGTCATTTTTTCGCATCACTACACTGTTACTTTTGATTGGACTTTCACAACAGGGGACTAGTGTATGTGTTCCTGGTTGTTTCTTTATCGCTCAAATTTATTTTTGTATTGGACTATGAAATCTTCCAGCTGAATAACTGTATGCAAACGATTATATAACAACCAGTTGTGAAGGAACACATTTACCTTTGTTTTTGTCTATTTACATATTATATTTTGGTCTCAGCTAGTGACTTGCGACTGTGGCCAGTTATTATTTGGCTGCGAGTAAGACAAACAAAAATTTCTTTTTGAATTACCAACTGTAAGGAAACAAGTTACTGCCTAAGTTCAGTGTAATATTTTCAGCTGACTTTAAACTGTATATGCATGATTTTAGGGATTGTTTAGATCATTATTGAATGGAATATGTCCAGGTTGATGGTGTCAATAGGAGTATATGTTTTTCAACCTAGGAATATTTTTTTCTACTGTGTTTAAATCTGGAATTATTAGTGTGGATGCATATGTAATAATCGATTCTACATTTGATAGTCTTTATGACCAAAACCTGTAATGTGGGAACAACTGTTACAGAGGACAATTTAGAGTAGTATTCATGATAGAATCTGATGGTTATAGGTTCTGACTGATTGAATTATTTAGGGATAAGGGGCTCTATATGTTTTTCATTGACATAACTAGAGGTTTTTTTTTTTTTACTAGGTACGCATGCAACCTAATTAAGCCAGGGATTTTTCCATGTTTTTTTTTACATTTTAGTTTTTGCAATAAACCCTTCATATCTTCCAAGCCCCTTATTGATTATAGCTTTTTGATAGTTTCAGAGACAGTGGCTCTTTGGGTGTGCCTGCTGCAGGGGGTTTGTGTGGCTATACGTTTAGTTGTATACTATTAGAGAACTATATTGGTATCTATATACCTTGGGTAGCTGTAGGTGCCATAAATTAAGGAACAAAGTGGAACGATACAGGGTTGAATAACCACCACAGCTTATTGTCATGGATCTAAACACTATCCTGCAAGGGTTATGTGCAGATAGGAATGACATGAAGGTTTTTGGTATCAAAGCACATAATGAAGGTACAACTATGGAGTCTATTTCAGATCCAGTTGACGACTGTAATTTATGGTTCAATAAATTGGGCAAATATATGAAAAATTTAAGGACTAATATATGGCACCTGAATCTGTTCAAGGCATACCGTATAAAGAACATCACCCCTAGAGGCCTTAGGGTGAAAATCCAGCCACTGGTTGGAAAATTGGAGGATATATTAGTCCAACAATGGGGTGATGCACAACAGAATGCTTCCCTTGCCTTTGTTGAAATTTTAATAGCATATTATGAACGTATTATAGAGGACAATATTAACGAGGTCAAACAGGCAAGTGAGGAAGTGAAGAAATATGAGGGTCAGCCACACTATGCCAACTGTATGAGTAGGCTATCCAGGGATCTACTTGCCTTTGAGGCTCAAATCATCATCATCTTCTTTCAGCTGTTCCCGTTAGGGGTTGCCACAGCAGATCACCTGTTTCCATTTCTTCCTGTCCTCTGCATCTTGCTCTGTCACACCAACCACCTGCATGTCCTCTCTCACCACATCCATAAACCTTATCTTAGGCCATCCTCTTTTCCTGTTACCTGGTAGCTTCATCCTTAGCATCTTTTTCCCAATATATTCAGCATCCCTCCTCAGCACATGTCCAAACCAACGTAATCGTGCTTCTCTGGCTTTGTCTCCAAACCATCCAACCTGGGCTGACCCACTAATATACTTATTCCTAATCCTGTCCACCCTCGTCAAACCCAGTGCAAATCTTAACATCTTTAATTCTGCCACATCCAGCTCAAACTCCTGCCTTTTTGTCAATGCCACTGTCTCCAACCCATATAGCATAGCTGGTCTCACTACCCTCTTGTAGACCTTCCCTTTCACTCTTACAGGTACTCGTCTGTCACAAATCACTCTTGACACTCTTCTCCACCCACTCCATCCTGCCTGTACTCTCTTCTTCACCTCTCTTCCACACTCACCGTTACTCTGAACTATTGACCCCAATTATTTAAACCCATCCACCTTCGCCACCTCTACTCCTTGCATCCTCATCATTCCTCTAGCCTCCCTCTCATTCACACACATATATTCTGTCTTAGTCCTGCTGACCTTCATTCCTCTTCTCTCTAGAGAATATCTCCATCTCTCCAGGGTCTCCTCCACTTGTTCCCTACTGTCACTACAGATCACAATGTCATCTGAAAACATCATAGTCCATGGGGACTCCTGTCTGATCTCATCTGTCAACCTGTCCATCACCATTGCAAATAAGAAAGGGCTCAGAGCTGATCCTTGATGTAACCCCCACCTCCACCTTAAACGCATCCATCACTCCCACTGCAGACCTCACCGCTGTCGCACTACCCTCGTACATATCCTGTACCACTCTTACATACTTTTCTGACACTCCTGACTTCCTCATACAATACCACAACTCCTCTCTAGGCACCCTGTCATATGCTTTCTCTAAGTCTACAAAAACACAATGCAACTCCTTCTGACATTCTCTGTACTTCTCCATCAACAGTCTCAGAGCAAACATCGCATCTGTAGTGCTCTTTCCTAGCATGAAACCGTACTGCCGATCACTAATCATCACCTCCCTTCTTAACCTTGCTTCCACTACTCTTTCCCATAACTTCATGCTGTGACTGATCAATTTAATCCCTCTGTAGTTACTACAGCTCTGCACATCACCCTTATTCTTAAAAATCGGTACCAAAACACTTTTTCTCCATTCCTCAGGCATCCTCTCACTTTCCAAGATTTCATTAAACAATCTGGTTAAAAACTCCACTGCCATTTCACCTAAACACCTCCATGCTTCCACAGGTATGTCATCTGGGCCAACAGCCTTTCCATTCTTCATTCTCTTCATAGCTATCCTTACTTCCTCCTTGCTAATCCATTGTACTTCATGATTCACTATCCCTACATCATCCAACCTTCTCTCCCTCTCATTCTCTTCATTCATCAACCCCTCAAAGTACTCTTTCCATCTTCTCAACACACTCTCCTCACTTGTGAGTATGTTTCCCTCATTATCCTGTATCACCTTTAAATGCTGCACATCTTTCCTAGCTCGGTCCCTCTGTCTAGCCAATCGGTACAGGTCCTTTTCTCCCTCCTTCGTGTCCAAACTTTCATACAACTCTTCATATGCCTTATCCTTAGCCTTCGCCGCCTCTCTCTTTGCCATGCACCTCATCTCCTTATACTCCTGTCTACTTTCTTCATCTCTCTGACAATCCCACTTCTTCTTTGCCAACCTCAAGTAAAAGACAAAAGATTATGGAAATTTGCAAGAGACTTGGAAGATTATGAAAGGGGCAAACCTTTTGAACCACACAAAAATGTATGTTTTTCTGACACCACCAAATTTGGTATTACACTTAAGAAAAGACCACATTCAATCTTGAAAAAAAACGGGTATAATACCTCGGGGGATGAGTCATCCACCACAGATACTGAGGGGGCCCGAAGTAGAGAGTCTCTGGAGGCCAAAAAACAGAGGAGTCAGGAACACCCTTTAGGGGACATACACATAGGGGTGGGCAGAAACACCATAAAAGAAACATTGGAAAATCTTCTACAGTCATTGGTTCAGTGAATAATGAATATGATAACATCCACAATATATTCACGCATGTTTTAAGTACTGAACAGCAACAGCTACTTAATAAAGGGTTAAATTATGTACCGGGCTCGTGTGTTGATGAAAATGTATTTGTTACAGATGTATTACCTTTATGTAGAAAAATTAATTTGAAATTGTTTTTTGGGTCCAATTCAGACTCTCAAAGATCTACGGAATTTAAGTTTTATAAGTCCAGCTTTATGGCACCTATGAACAAAAATGTGGCTATATTTCAGCAAGCCATACTCAAAGATCTACACTTTAAGCTACGCTCTACTTGGCTGCTTAGACATAACCATACACAGGATGAACAAAGGGCCCTTCAAGAGCTTAGTAGTAATACTGACATCACCATCCTCCCTGCTGATAAAGGAGGGGCAGTTTTGCTCTTTGATACCAGTTATTATTGGGCAGAGGGAAAGAGACAACTATAACAACTATAACAACTACCCAATATTTACTGTGGGTGCTACATGCTTGTGCTAGCTCTTTTTTTCTGAAGATTTGACTGTGGTTGACCATTTGCACTTGCCGTACTTGCAAGCCCTATCTTTATTCGTAATGAATAATAACACAATGCCAAAAAGGCATTATAATGAATGTCTGCTGTAGGCAACACCAAGCATTGCACAACCCAGCTTAGGAGGTGTGAGCAATGTATAGACCTGCTAACTCTTTGTGCCCAGTAGTATACCCCTTTAAACAATACCAACTTTAGGTAACCAGGTTTGCCCATAGCTTAGCCTTTTCAAAACCGGCCAGTCATGGAAAAGTGTGGGAAATCAGCCCTACTTAAACCCAAGAGATGGGAATACAGCTCATAACTGGTTGTAGCTTCCCCTTGCAGGCACTATGGCAGTACAGGGAGAATGGGTGCACTTCCGGGTGCAGTGCTGGTGCATCCAGGAGTCCAAGGTCATGGCTGGACTCCTAGTTAAACACCTTACACAGAGACTGCTGCAGGGCCAGTACCAGGGCTCCCAATATAAGGCGGAGGCCTGGGACCATCTCGCCCGCGACCTCACCAGTGCCACTGGCATACCCCGAACTGGTGAGTAGGTCAGGCACCACTATGCCGACCTGAAGTGGTGGAAGGGGGACCTCTTGGAGGAGTGGCTCCAAGAGGCAAGAGCATCAGGGGATGTCCCAGCCATGTGTAAGTATCAAACCACTACCTGTTTAATAATTGCCAGCTCAGGTATATCATGGATAGGTATGGCTAAATATTCCTTTTATGTCCCCCACAGCTGCAATGGAGTGGGCCGCAAACCAGGAGGCCCACGTCTGCCACCTGGCACTGTTGTGATGCGAGGCAGGTTAGTAATAGTCATGCTTTTACTTTCATAGGAAATAAAAATAAAAGTAGTGGTAAATTAATTGCTAGTATAAAACCTGTATTGTTCAAGATAAGTACTGCATACACTAGAGAATATGGCAGGAAGAGTCTCATATTGTTAGTATGGCAATGAAAATGTAATACCCTGACAAAGTAGGTCTAACTGCTGGACTGTATGTGTATATTCTGGTATCATATGGTAATGTAGATTTGCAATCATGTAATAGTACTGTAGTATTAAGCACTGTTACCCACACCATGCACCATAATGTAAATGTGTAGGAATGCCTGTATATGACAGGTGTAATCCCCAGAGGCCATTTAGTACAACTGAGAGATACACAGACAGTAAACAGGGGAAATGCAGACAACAAAACCCGAATAGCTCATGCAATTGAGATGTGAACTGTTGCTTTATTAACACACACAGCCACGGTTTGAATCCTGCCAGTGGTAGTAGTCTGCATAAAAAATTATACACCACAACTGTACAAATATGTCCAGACTGCCTATTAAAGTGGTCCATATCTAATCCCTATCAACCTATCCCCCTGGGAAATCAGTGGGATGATCCCAGATGTATAGGCAGCAAACAGGAAATACAACTGATTGACACACATCTATGACAACAAACCTGGCACACTAGCAACTCCCCAATACCTTATTTGACTAAGAAGCCACATATGTTCCATTTACACCCCAACCTGTTAAGCTGTGGTTGGAGTATGTACAGTAACAGAGTGAAATGTATGTGCATAATACTAATGTGTAATCTGGAACCTTGTGTGGCAACAGTCAGGTAGTGCTAACAAACATTGCTCCCACAGGTACGTTGGATATGAACACTGTGCTGTGAAATACAGACCAGTATAATCTGTACTAGTACCATCCAGCCTGGTATTGTAGGAGATTGTGAGTGTTGCAGTTTCTCTGAATAATAAAGTATCACTGGTCACTGTCACCCACACTGTGCTACATAATATAACTGTGTAGGAAAGCATGTATATGTGTGTGTCAGGTCACTAAAGGTGGAAGAGGGCAATATTCTAGATATGTCCAGGCATATCAGCATGTGATCAACACATGGCCAGAGTCTGCACAGAAAGAGTTGGATAGCATAGTGCAAAACATCAACCCAGAATCCAGCCGTATGTGTACAAACAGTTAGTCAGTGTTAAACATTCCCTCCACAGGTATACCAGGTAATAGGTGTATACTGCAGGTAAAACCGGTTTATGTGTAATGATGTTGACAGCCATATCAGTGTCCAATATACGTGTATAGGGAAGTGTAGTACGACTTGTAAGGTACAGATAACAGCACTGACTAGGAAAGTAATGTGGAGTACAGGAATATACTACTTGTTAATTGACATCTTTCTCTCCTCCCACCTTATCTCCAACAATAATCAACATATCCACCCCAACAGGTATGTACTGACTCTGATAATGGCCAATCATTTGATAAATATTCTAATGGTTCCCATGCATGTGCCATATTGAATTATTCCAACATTGTTGGCATGGTGCCATCAACGTACCTGCATGCTGTTCTTATTATCACTGTGGTCCCATGTATGCATGTGTTCTGTTTGTTATGCAACTGTTCTGTGTCTGGTATCTGGGTTAATGGGAATATCTATGCATGCTGTTATACCTAACCCTGGAATGTGTTAACTATTACAAACTCATATATGCTGTTTGAATCTAAACACTATAGCACGCTTGGGAAGGCCGGTCCCAGCAGACCCACCTGTCCCACCTCAGCTGGCCGAGGCACCGGGCACCGGCATGTCTGGGGCCCAACCCTGCACCTCCCTGTCCATTGGTCCTGCAACACCTTCGGTTGGAACCGGCTCAGGGGATGGGGCTCACCCCCCCAGGAGTGGGTGCGGACAGGCAACTGTCACCCATCGCCAGGTCGGGGTTGTGGTGTGTAGCGAGATCAATGACCAGGTAGGTGATCTTCTACGTCAGCTTGAGGGCCACGTGTTGTGATTAGAGAGTCAGCCTGGCTCTGCAGCTCAGCTGCCAGCACAGCAACCTTCGGGGCTGTGAAGGTGCAGTGGTGACTGCCCTTGGGTGGGGACCTCAGTCCCACTGTTACCACTAGGGGCTTGTGGGCTTCCGATATCCCAACACCCCTCCCCATCAAGGTGTTTACCCCCCACATGTGTCATATACCGCCCCTGTATGCGTCTTGTGTGTCTTGTCTGTTAACCTACCCAATCAACCTCCCCACATACCTACTACCCCCCCCCAACATCCCACTCCCACCTGAAGAAAAAAGGGCAATCTGTTCCCACAAAAAAATCTCACCCCATACATAGCTGTCCATTTCTCACACGTGTCCACTGGACACATGTAATCTGGTCTAACTGGCATCACAATGAATTGTTGTTGTCCTCACCCCTCTCCCAGGGGTTTGAGTGTCCAAATTTACCTCCAAATTCAGTGTATATGCACACCTGTTGCTGTAGAAGAAATGGGCAGCTATGGACCTTTCCTACATCCTTTCTGCACATCCCTAGCTATTTTCCCTACTGTCTTTCCCTCTTTGTGCCCCTTTTTCACCACTTTTCTATCAACCCTTTTTCCTTTCTTTTAAAGAAATTAGCACGGGGCTAAGTGTGAGCAAGCAGTTTTAAGCAGCAGTAAGCGGGTTTAAGTCTGTTTGCGCAGGAGTAAGCACTGCCCACACAGGTTAAGCAATTTAGAAGTTAACTGAGTATAAGAAACTGTAACTGGAAGTTAGCAGTGCTTACCTCCGTGCAAACCCACTTACAACTGCTTTAAAGTGCCTTAATCACTCTGTATCCAACGGCCCATGTTCTGCCCAGCAACAAAATAAACAGCCTCTGTAAGGCTTGAACCCAGAAACCTGCAAAACATAGACAAAGTGATTTACCACTAAACCATGCCAGATACAAATAACTCTATTTTCAGAAACATATCATCCAGTTCAGTCATGCAACAGTACAGACAATGTATAGCAACATCTAGACGTATGTGTGTGTAAATATATTAATATCTAAACATATACTACATATATATATATTATATATATTACATATATATATATATATATATATATATATATATATATAAATATATATATATATATATATATATATATATATATATATATATATATATATTTAAAACTATATACATATATATTAATATATATGAACATATATACATGCAAATGCCTACATTGACATATATATGTGTCTACACCTATATGTCTACATATACACAGCAAGTTACATATGTATACGCAGATATATATCTATGTAGGTATATACGGACATAGGTATATATATGTAAGCAGATATATATATCTATTTAGGTATATATGGCCATACATCTGTAGATAGCAATGGCAGATTAACAAAAACACATATGTCCACATGCACCGTTAATGGGGTTGAGAGGCCCCGCAAACTATACGTCTTGTACGAATAGGCATCCCACCTCCACAGCCAAACACGTCCGTCCTGCAGTACACTACCAAGTGTTGCAGATTCCATAACCAGGACCTGACACGATACGATAGGGGAGCTTTGAGCAGCCTA
Organism: Protopterus annectens; assembly: GCF_019279795.1. Classification (NCBI taxonomy): domain Eukaryota; kingdom Metazoa; phylum Chordata; order Ceratodontiformes; family Protopteridae; genus Protopterus; species Protopterus annectens. The sequence continues at coordinate 764,172,396 of NC_056731.1, read as the reverse complement.
TCTGTCCCTGGAGGAGTGGTTTCAGCCCAGAAATTAGTAGTTTATTGGCCATTTTGGGCTAATTTCTATCTCTTTCATTTGCCTGATGTAAAACCCACGTTAGCGAGGTTTTGCACAGTGCTGGTTAGCTAGGGTATAACTATTCCCAACTCCACAAAGTCTACTCTTCAGTTTTCCCTTGTAACTAGACAAACCTTCAACTTAAGCACTCAAACCATTCACTTCTCAGCCCGGCACCTGCTCAAAACTCATAGCAAGCACTAATAAACCTTAGCACTAGACCCCGTCTATGCTGTAGAGAAGGACAATGCTCTCTATTCGACCTTACCAGCAAATCAGTTAAACAGCTCACTATACCTATCCAGGCATGTCCAAAGGGCAGTTTTAGGTGTACTCTCCTGTCCAACTGGGGAATCTGGGCATTTTGAGGCAATGATACAATTGCCTCATGTACACAAACAACCCTCTCCTCCTACCACCAAACACTAATACATGTGAGAGATGCAATTATACAGCCAAACTGGAGGCTAAGCTCTCTCAACCCAAGACTGGACCAGACAGTCAAGAGGAGAAGGGAATTACTTGCATCACACCACCAGTCTCACATAGACATATGAAACCAGCACCAGCAAAAAACACACATAAATACACAAAAACATTCTTGGAGGCTCTAAATAAAAATCTGCAAAAGCAACAGAGACCTCCAAAGCAGACATCCAAGCAACCTCCACTCCCCAACACAAACCATGAAACACATACTTCACAAAACCAGTGTGCCACGCAATCACAGCCCTTAAGGCAAAATAACATACCCAACACACTAGTAATAGGTGACTCTATAGTCAGGCACACTGATGTTCCACTCACTAGGCTGAACAAAGAGAAGATTACTGTTAGCTGCCTGTCGGATGCCAGGATCCGCCACATAACACAAGCACTCAGGTCACTCCAGAACAAGTACAGATATGACTCTGTCATTGTCCATGTTGGTGTGAATGACCTGAGCCGTACCTCCCTGGACTACATGAAAAGAGACATGGAAAAGCTCTCTGATCACATAGCCCAGGCCGGTATGACCTTGACTCTGAGTTGCATCCTGTCCTCACCAAGAATGATACCACGGTATAAAGAAAAAATGATCAATTTCAACAATTGGCTAAGCTTCTGGTGTCATTCAAAGGGGATCCAGTGTCTGTCAGCCTGGGATGACATGCTCGACAAGCCACGCTGCTTCACTAGAGATGGCTTGCACCTGTCACCCTTAGGCTTTCTAATACTAGCCAAGGCTCTTGCCACCCCCATAGTGCCTTTTTTAGGCAAGGCTCAAAAGGCAAACCCACCACCATAAATAGCACAAGTAACAACAAACTGAGGGTAATGCTACTCAATGCCAAAAGTCTAAACCTCAAAATGCATGCACTCGAGGCACTCCTCAGTATGGAGAAAATTGATATATGTGCAGTAACAGAAACCTGGTTTAAGGCTCCAGAGAGCACCCCAACACTACCAGGCTACAACTCATACCATACATTTCTGCCACAGAACCTGGACCGAAATACAAAAGGTGGGTGCGTATCCATATTCATCAAGGATACCCACATCTCCAGGTTAGTGGCACAGCACAATGCATCAGAGATCATCCATGTGCAACTAACAACAGGCAGAACTGCAATTCAAATTGTAGCTTGCTACAGATCACCCACCATGTCCCAGGACTCCCATTCTGCATTTCTGGAAACACTGGGAAACATAATGGTCCTACCAAACACCCTGATATTGGGTGGTGTCAGTTACCCACACATTCACTGGGAGAACTACTCAAGTACTAACTCCCTTGCCCAACATTTCCTAGAATTTATAAACTCAAACTCCCTGGATCAACTGGTCAACACCCTCACCAGAAGTGGCAACATATTGGACCTGGTCATCACCAACATGGGCGACCAGTGTTCCACACTGGAGGTCAACCCCTCGCTGGTTAGATCTGACCATAAACTAATCACTCTGGATATCCACATTCCGCCCCCACCCCTGGTCAAAGAAACCACCGTGAAAAACTTTTCAAAAGCAAACTTCACATTACTTAAGACCGAGGCGGAAAGTTTCAAATCCCCCATGCTAAAGGATAACACTGCCCAAGCTGCAAAATCCTTTACTAATGCACTCTACGGGAACCGACAAGAATGCATGGATCATGCTATCCCAAGCAAAACCAAGACTCACTCCTCCAAGAAAAGGAAACCAGTCTGGTGGACTCCTGAGATAAACAAGCTATACAATAGAAGGAGGAAACTAGTACAGAAAAGAGTCAAATCCCAAGAAGGGATAACATCCCTGATCAGTATCAGCAAGAAACTACGATCCCTCATAAAATCATCCAAGGCTAGCTTCAAAAGAAAAGATTGCCAAGGATTCCAAAGATAACCACAAGGCAGTCTTTAGCTATTTCAAGAATCTAAGTGGCAATTCCCACATCTGCTCAGAGTTAGTGCAGAATGGCACAAAATACAATGAACTGACTGATATTGCCAACATCCTGGCAGACAGGTTCAGTGCAAATTTCACCCCCTCTCACCCCCAAAAGGGCCCATAACCATACCAGAAGAATGTAGTGCCCCTAAATCACAGACACTAAGGTTAAAACATCCCTCTCCAAAGCCAAAAACACAGCATCAATGGGACTGGATGGTGTCTCAGGCTGCATCCTACATGAGCTCAAAGATGAACTAACTCCTCACCTAAATACACTGTTCAAACTCAGCCTCTCCACAGGCTACATGCCCATAGAATGGCGCACAGCAACGGCTATTCCACTCCACAAAGGTGGCGCCACAACAGACCCTGGAAACAATCTCCCTATAAGCCTGACTAGCTTGATCTGCAAGACTATGGAGCGCATCATCATGGATCTCATTAACAGAGACATTGGGAACCTCCAAACACTGGACCCTACCCAGTTCGGCTTTGTTAAGGGCAGATCATGCCTACTAAACCTGGTGGACTTCTTTGAGACAGTTACCAAGGCTATAGACGAGGGAAAGGTGGTCCACACAGCCTACCTAGACCTCGCAAAGGCCTTCGACACCATTCCCCATTCTGGTATTATAGACAAGCTCACCAGCCTGAACATAAACTCCTACATCATGAGATGGGTTGCCAACTGGCTCATGGACAGAACCCACATGGTAAGAGTTGTGGGAGCTAGGTCTGACTCTAAACTGGTTACAAGTGGCATTCCCCAGGGCTCAGTCCTAGGACCCCTCCTGTTCGGCATATACTTCTCAGAGGTACAAGCTAGCACAGGAGGACTATGGCTGACCAATCTCACAGATGACTGCACACTAGGGGCTATAGTTGACTCTCTGGCTGACACAGACATCCTCCAAAATGATCTCACTACCTGGTGTCAAAACCATGGCCTCAAGCTAAATGCCAAAAAGTGCATAGTCATCCCCTTTGGAAAAAACAAAGTACCCACAAATTACCACATAGGTGGTAGCCCCCTAAATACGGAAGATGAAATAAGGGATCTCGGGACCCAAGTAGATAGTAATCTCTCCTTTGATAATCACATTGCCAAAGTGGTTAGAAAATCCTTCCATGTGGCCCACATAATCACAAAAGGGTTTGCATCCAGATCAAAAGAGGTCATTGTGCCCCTCTATACATCACTCATCAGACCCATCATAGAGTATAACGCCCCATTTGGGATGTACCTTACAAGACATCTGCAAGAGCTGGAAAGACCACAGAAGTACCTCATCAAGATGATCAGTGGCCTCAAACAGATGCCCTATGCAGCTCCACTGAAGAAACTCCAGCTGTACTCGGTTGCATACTGCCTACTCAGAGGTGATCTCTGCCTGACATACAAGGCCATGTCCAACCCAGAATTGATGGACATGCTCCACCTAAAGAAAACCATATCCCCTCTAGCCACATGCTCTAGGGATCTAAACCTCACCACAACAATAAATAGGATGTGCTGGAGGGATATATTCCTGTCCCAGGGACTTTCTATGCTCTGGAACAAGATTAGGCAGAGCTCCTCACTAACACTCTTTAAGAGAAACCTTGATGAGTGGATGGGAAACAGGAAGTTTACCCCGGAGATCACTTCAGTGGCTCTGCTTGTCCAGAGGCACAGGGAACTAATCTAAGGGGGCAGCGAAAGCCAACACATTCCGGCTAGGCTTATAAATGCCTTTGGGCAGATAGCCTAGTACATATCTATGAACCCATGAACCTATGTTAACAGTACTACATCCCACCTGTATGATGTCAGGCTGGTATTGGTAACATATCATGCAGTACAGTCTGCCGCCCATAGGAAATGTAAAATATGGAAGCCATCAACATCCCCAGGATACAGATACACAGACACAGATATGCAGATACATATATATATATATATATATATATATATATATATATATATATATATATATATATACACACACATGGGACTACACATACACATGCAGATATATGTACAGTAACATACACATGTAGAAGGTGCACACAATATGGAACAGACATTATGCCTACAGTTAACACCTGAACAACTGGACTCTGTATGGGCCACCCATACAAATGACAATCATTGCCTGCAACATATACCTACGTAGAGGTCATAGGGAAAACACCACACATAGGTTTGCAGAAATGGAATACCTTTAATTGTGTACTATTACAGTTCTATATGCCATGTCATATAGCTGTTCAGACACTGACATCCATATAAGCAGAGTAATACAACTGTGAAACAGTTATACTAATACAGTAGTCTGGAAAGGTTCACAACTGTTGCTGTCCAGGCCAAGCCCTTCAAATTGTACAATAGTGAGGACAGACTGGGCCACAGGATACCAAACAATCAACAGTATGTAATGCAGGTGTAAAGTTCAGCAGCCTCTATCTACACCCTGTACAAAATCACTAGGTGGTAAAGACGTCATGTTACCAAATGGGTTGTAACTGTTACATAACAAGGCATAACTGACACCATCACATGTGCACTGACAAACAGAACAGTCTGTATGGCAGGAAACAGTAGGCTTGCATTAACCCAATTTATGTAAGTAATGTAAATATAGGTGAAGTATACGGTACTGTACATCCAGATACCTTAAGGCAGCTCACCCCTGATACCCCCACATTTTTTAACAGCCTAGGTCATTTATGGTGCTTCCCCCCAGACTCAATAATACAGGGCCATATACCACTGTTACATACACTGGCCTCTGGAGTGCAAGCACCCTCCAAGAGGAAAAAATGCTGAGAGAAGAAGGGAGCCACTTTTGAGATTTTAAGTATTTTTTCTCTGTTTATTTGCTAAGTTTTTCTGCATAGCTGCCTAGCTTGAGCATTTTCTGGCTTGTTAAACTTGATTTCTGTATTAGTAGCTGTATTTAGAGCACAACCAAAAGCTGTTTGCTGAATTTCCTGTTTGCACTTAATTTTAAATCGTTTTTTTCTTAAAACTTGCATATTTTCTGTCCTTGACCTAGCACTCTTGTGTGGGGTCATTTACTGCACTGTTATAACTTGATATTACTTGTGAACCTCTGCTATCTCTGTAAAAACAAAAACAAAAAAAAAAATCTTGCTTTTTTCCCACTTTTCTGAGAGTTAAAAAAGTTCAGTTACAGGCTTGCTGTTCCTGAACTGTTTGAAAGTTTCTGTGAGGCCATTTTGCTTGGGCTGAAGGAGGGTCTCTCTGTTCATCAGTGGCAGTGACTAACATTGAGCAGCTTCCCTGCCCCCGTAGAGGTGGTTACTGACTTGAAACTGTAGTTTTATTGGCCACTAGGGGTCATTTCCATAACTCCTTCATCTTCCTCTCTTAAAACCTAGATGCCTCATGGTTTGAGCGTCTTTTCAGGCTTGTTGGCTGTTGGTGAAGCACCCTCCAAGAGGAAAAAACGCTGAGAGAAGAAGGGAGCCACTTTTGAGATTTTAAGTATTTTTTCTCTGTTTATTTGCTAAGTTTTTCTGCATAGCTGCCTAGCTTGAGCATTTTCTGGCTTGTTAAACTTGATTTCTGTATTAGTAGCTGTATTTAGAGCACAACCAAAAGCTGTTTGCTGAATTTCCTGTTTGCACTTCATTTTAAATCGTTTTTTCTTAAAACTTGCATATTTTCTGTCCTTGACCTAGCACTCTTGTGTGGGGTCATTTACTGCACTGTTATAACTTGATATTACTTGTGAACCTCTGCTATCTCTGTAAAAACAAAACAAAACAAAAATCTTGCTTTTTTCCCACTTTTCTGAGAGTTAAAAAGTTCAGTTACAGGCTTGCTGTTCCTGAACTGTTTGAAAGTTTCTGTGAGGCCATTTTTGCTTGGACTGAAGGAAGGTCTCTCTGTTCATCAGTGGCAGTGACTAACATTGAGCAGCTTCCCTGCCCCCCGTAGAGGTGGTTACTGACTTGAAACTGTAGTTTTATTGGCCACTAGGGGTCATTTCCATAACTCCTTCATCTTCCTCTCTTAAAACCTAGTTGCCTCGTGGTTTGAGCGTCTTTTCAGGCTTGTTGGCTGTTGGTGAAGCACCCTCCAAGAGGAAAAAACGCTGAGAGAAGAAGGGAGCCACTTTGAGATTTTAAGTATTTTTCTCTGTTTATTTGCTAAGTTTTTCTGCATAGCTGCCTAGCTTGAGCATTTTCTGGCTTGTTAAACTTGATTTCTGTATTAGTAGCTGTATTTAGAGCACAACCAAAAGCTGTTTGCTGAATTTCCTGTTTGCACTTAATTTTAAATCGTTTTTTCTTAAAACTTGCATATTTTCTGTCCTTGACCTAGCACTCTTGTGTGGGGTCATTTACTGCACTGTTATAACTTGATATTACTTGTGAACCTCTGCTATCTCTGTAAAAAACAAAAACAAAAAAAAATCTTGCTTTTTTCCCACTTTTCTGAGAGTTAAAAAAGTTCAGTTACAGGCTTGCTGTTCCTGAACTGTTTGAAAGTTTCTGTGAGGCCATTTTGCTTGGGCTGAAGGAGGGTCTCTGTGTTCGTCAGTGGCAGTGACTAACATTGAGCAGCTTCCTGCCCCCCGTAGAGGTGGTTACTGACTTGAAACTGTAGTTTTATTGGCCACTACGGGTCATTTCCATAACTCCTTCATCTTCCTCTCTTAAAACCTAGTTGCCTCGTGGTTTGAGCATCTTTTCAGGCTTGTTGGCTGTTGGTGAAGCACCCTCCAAGAGGAAAAACGCTGAGAGAAGAAGGGAGCCACTTTTGAGATTTTAAGTATTTTTTCTCTGTTTATTTGCTAAGTTTTTCTGCATAGCTGCCTAGCTTGAGCATTTTCTGGCTTGTTAAACTTGATTTCTGTATTAGTAGCTGTATTTAGAGCACAACCAAAAGCTGTTTGCTGAATTTCCTGTTTGCACTTAATTTTAAATCGTTTTTTTCTTAAAACTTGCATATTTTCTGTCCTTGACCTAGCACTCTTGTGTGGGCTCATTTACTGAACTGTTATAACTTGATATTACTTGTGAACCTCTGCTATCTCTGTAAAAAACAAAAACAAAAAAATCTTGTTTTTTCCCACTTTTCTGAGAGTTAAAAAAGTTCAGTTACAGGCTTGCTGTTCCTGAACTGTTTGAAAGTTTCTGTGAGGCCATTTTTGCTTGGGCTGAAGGAGGGTCTCTCTGTTCATCAGTGGCAGTGACTAACATTGAGCAGCTTCCTGCCCCCAGAGGTGGTTACTGACTTGAAACGGTAGTTTTATTTTCCCTTTGGGTCTATTCCTGCTTCTTTCCAGCCCCTGCCATCAAGCACGCTTTAACGTGCTTTTAGCGAGTTGCCACTAGAGCAGCATCGGGCAGCCGTTAAACAAGGTTAAACTCTTTCTGGATCCAGAAAGTCTGTTCTTCAATTTTTCCCTTAGAACTGCTCTGTTAGGAACCTAAACAGTTTACACCTACACTAAAAAGTGCAGCACTTGTTCCAAATAGCTTTTTCTTCTCAAAAGCTCAGCACTTGTCTTATAAGCATATCCCTTGTCTTATAAGCATTCTCTTTGCAGGTCAAGCACTCCTATATTATACAAATCTCTCACTAGCAAAACCCCCAGGAGTGCCCACTTCCTGCTAAGCCCACTACTTTTCTGTCTCATACCAACTCATAATTCTTTCTAGCATGTCAAGGGTCAGATGCTGGCGTCCTCTCCTGCCCATTTGGTGAATCTGGGAATTCTGAGACAATGTTACAATTGCCTCATGTACACGGACAACCATCTCCTCCTCCCATGTAACACTAACACTTGTGAGAGATGCAGCTATTTAGCCAGACTGGAGGCTGAGCTCTCTCAACTCAGGACTGGCAAGACCAGGCAGAAGGAGAAGGCAACTACACACACCACAATACCAGTCTCACATAACTCAACCACACCACTGAATCAAACACATAAACACACTAAGACATACTCGGAGGCTCTGAGTAAAAATTTACCTAAACAGCAGAGGCCTCCAAAGCAGACACCCAAGCAACTGCAAACTCAATACACCACACAAACAACACATAAACAACAAAATCAGTGTGCAAAGCAGTCACTGCCCTTAAGGCCAAATACAACACCAAACATACTTATCATAGGTGACTCCATAGTCAGACACACTGACGCCCCGCTCACCAGACTGAGTAAGGAGAAGGTCACAGTAAGCTGCCTGTCGGGCGCTAGAATCCGCCACATAACACAAGCACTCAGGTCTCTCAACAGCAGGTACAAGTACGACTCAGTCATTGTCCACGCTGGTGTCAACGACCTGAGGCACCTCCTTGGACTACATGAAAAGAGGCATTGAGGAGCTCTCTGATTATGTAGCCCAGGCAGGTATGACCCTGACCTTGAGCAGTATCCTACCTTCACCTAGAATGATGCCACAATACAGTGATAAGATGATCAGCTTTAATAATTGGCTTAAATTCTGGTGTCATTCAAAGGGGATCCAATGTCTGTCTGCCTGGGATGACATGCTGGACAAGCCACGCTGCTTAGCAGGGACGGCTTGCACCTGTCACCCCTAAGCTTCGGATATTGGCAAAGGCTCTTGCCACCCCCATAGTGCCTTTTTAGGCAAGGCTCAAATTCTAAACCTACCACCCTAGAACACAAAAAGTAAAAAACTAAGGGTAATGCTGCTCAATGCCAGAAGTCTCAATCTCAAGATGCACGCACTCGAGGCCCTTCTCAGTATGGAGAACATCGATGTCTGTGCTGTGACAGAAACCTGGTTCAAGGCTCCTGAGAGCAACCCAGCACTAGCAAGTTTCACCTCATATCATGCGTTCCGGCCCCAAAATCCGGACAACACCAAGAAAGGAGGGGGGGTGTCCATATTCATAAAGGACACCCACACCTCAAGGTTGGTGGCAATGCACGATGCATCGGAGACCATCCAGGTGCAATTAACCATAGGCAAGACTGCTCTGCAATTTGTAGCATGTTACAGGCCACCCTCTCAAACTCAGGAACCTCACATGGCCTTCCTGAAAACAATAGAGGGGATAAATGTATCTCCAAACACCATCATACTAGGTGACTTCAACTACCCTAATATAGACTGTGAACACTACTCAAGCCCAAACACTCTAGCCCAAAGGTTCCTGGAGTTCATAAACTCAAATGCCATGGAACAACTAGTCACCATCCCCACAAGAGGAGAAAACATACTTGATCTCATCATCACGAACATGGAATCACAATGTTCAACACCGGAAGTATACCCCTCACTGGTGAGATCAGATCATAAACTAATCTCGCTGGAGGTCCTCATCCCACCCCCACCTGAAACAAAAAAGACCACAGTGAAAAACTTCTCAAAAGCTGACTTCACACTTCTAAAAACTAGTGTGGTCTCCTTTAAGGCCCCTGAGCCAGTGGTAAACATTACTCAAACCGCTGAATAACTTATAAATGCCTTCTACCAGCACCTACAGGACTGCATGGATCAGGCAATCCCAAACAAAACTAAGACTCTTTGTACCAAAGGCAAGCATCCAGTCTGGTGGACCCAAGCTCTACAACAAAAGGAGGAAGCTACTACAAGATAGAGCAAAATCCTTGAAAGGTAAGACACCCTTGATCATTATAAGTAAAAAACTAAGAGCTCTCATAAAATCATCCAAGGCAAATTTTGAGAGAAAAATCGCCAAGGATTCAAAAGACAATCATAAGGCCTTCTTTAGCTATGTTAGAAACCTAGGAGGAAACTCCCAGATATGCTCAGAATTAGTTCAAAATGATGTGAAGATTACTGAACCTACACACATTGCCAACATACTGGCTGAAAGGTTCAGTGCAAACTTCTCCCTCCCCCAAAGGAGAGATATCTATACCAGAGGATTGTAGCCCCCCAAACATCTCCAACGCCCAGGTGAGAACTGCTCTCCAAAGCAAAAACACAGCATCCATGGGACGGATGGTGTCCCCGGCTGTGTGCTCCATGAACTCAATGAGGAATTAAACCCGCAGTTAGGACAGCTGTTTAATCTTAGCCTCATCTCAGGATACGTACTCAAGGAGTGGCGCACGGCAACTGTGGTCCCACTTCACAAGGGCGGTGCCTCCACCGACCCTGGAAATTACCGTCCTATTAGCTTGACAAGCCTTATCTGCAAAGCCATGGAGGGGATCATAATGGAACTCATAAATAAAGGCATAGGGAACTTGCAGACTTTGGATCCAACCCAGTTTGGCTTTGTCAAAGGCAGATCATGCCTTTTAAACTTGGTTGACTTTTTCGAGACAGTCACCAAGGCCATTGATGAGGGAAAGGCAGTCCATACAGCCTACCTTGACCTGGCAAAGGCCTTCACACAATACCCCACTCGTATCATCAAAAAACTCATCAGCTTGAATGTAAACCCATTCATCACAAGATGGGTTGCAAACTGGCTAAGTGACAGAACCCACAGGGTCAGAGTTGCTGGAGCCATGTCAGACTCAAAGCCTGTCACAAGTGGTGTCCCACAGGGCTCAGTCCTGGGTCCACTCTTGTTCGGCATCTACTTTTCTGAAGTACAAGCAAACACAGGAGGGTTATGGCTGACAAAGTTTGCAGATGACTGCAAACTGGGCCATAGTCAAAACACATCTGACACAGATATCCTTCAGAAGGGCCTCACAGAAACGGATAACTGGTGCCAGAGCCATGGCCTAAAGTTAAATGCCAAGAAATGCATAGTCATACCCTTCGGGAAAACAAGGTTACCCCTAGCTACCATATAGGTGGCAATCCACTGAGCACAGAAGAAGTCATCAGGGATCTGGGGACCCAGGTTGACAGTAGCCTTCGTTTGACACTCATGTTGCTAAAGTAGTTAGGAAGACCTTCTACATTGCCCACCTGATCATGAAGGGATTCACATCTAGATCAAGGGAGGTCATCGCCCTGTACTCATCACTCATTAGACCTATGATTGAGTACAATGCCCCATTCGGAATGTATCTGACCAGACACCTGCAGCAGCTGGAAAGGCCCCAAAAGTTCCTCACCAAAAGGATAAAGGGTCTCAAAAATATGTCTTATGCTGCCCGACTGAAAGAACTCCAGCTCTATTCAGTCTCATACCACTTGCTCAGAGGTGACCTGTGCCTGACATATAAGGCCATGTCAAACCCTGATTTGATGAATATGCTTCACCTCAAAAATCTAGATCCCTCAGAACCACAAGGGCGGGAGACTTAAACCTTGACACGGTTATTAATAGAACATGCTGGAGGGACAGATTCATCACCCAGAGACTCCCTATGCTGTGGAACAAAATCCCGGTACATGTGAGGCAGAGCACCTCACTGGCCTTGTTCAAGAGGAATCTTGACCAATGGATGGGGGATCGCAGATATACCCCAGGGATTACTTCAGTGTCACTGCTTGACAGAGGCACAGCAAAATAATAGGCATAGTTTTATTCAAACTAAAGGGGTGGCGAAAGCCAAATAACTATGGGCTAGGCTTATAAATGCCCTTGGGCAGATAGCCTAGTATGAACCTATGAACCTATGAACCTATGAACATGTATTGTGTAGGTGACGCCCACACATATATGGCCCCAGCCCCACCGTATATGTGCGGGATACAACAGCAGTGGACTGATGGCAGCAATGGCAGTGTGATATACTGACAGCCCACTACGGAACAACCCCCGACAGCATGTCATATGTGCAAAGCTTGGTATGTTGGTGGAGGACAGAGGCTGGAACACAGGCACAAATGTGGAGAACTGTTGCCATACACTAAGCAAGTTGCTGGTGTTACAGGATAGTCTGCAACATACCTTTAGACAGGGAATTGAGGTTAGAAACAGAAATGTAGCCATGTACTGATAGCACTCAACACACACACTGCCAGTGAAATATCTGACACAGGACCTGTGTGGTGGACAGACAACACATGACAGGCACACCTCTTGCCACCAAGAGGATAGGCCCACAGTTGAGAGCTTTGCAGACAGACTGCATTCCAAGGTAAAGTAGTATATATTTTATTTTACATTTGTTGACTGGGATAGTCTAACTAGATTTATGTCCATTTTCAGTAGAGTCCCGGGGAGATAAGCTCCAAGAGATTACTACACTACTAACATACAGGTACTAGCTGTTATACAGTTAAATACTACAAATTTTAAACAGTTCAGGAATCTTCACATTTTATACAAAAAACATGTTACAAGCATTAGATAAGATATTTTAGACTTTAAGTATGTACACACACACCCTGTAACACCAGTATTATACAAAGCATAATGCAACTATACTCACATTCTATCTGTAGTTTCTGAACCTCCTACAAATATGTAGCTGCCCTGATTGTGCCGGTTCTCCTGTAAGAGGTATTGCTACCTACTGTTTGTAACACTGATGCCCACACACAGGAAGGATGCTCATCACACAGGCAAAGTAAAAGGACCATGCCCACATGATGTAGGGGTTAGAGTAGGTGGTTGCCATGACAGTGGTGATTGGAAGTACTACACATGTGTAATCATATATATATGGCTATCAGGATAATAATATGTACATATATTTCCACCATATGTCCTGGACATGGAGTGTAGCCCTACCCTAGCTTCTATAGTCCCACAGTCGTAGTGCATGGGGATGTCAGGCATGTATAGCAGGTATATTAGTAGACTATTCCCGCTGTCATTGGGATTGTCTTCACAGACATGGTGTGTATTGGAGGTCACATCTGCTTATAACATGTGTGCCATTGGCTACTGACAGACATCCTAAGGACATTATAGTAATGTACCGCTGCTAGCACATAATGCCCCTGTGGACTGCAGCAGGGATATTGGCCAACATATGTGGACATTGTGACACACTCTGTACAGTCCAGAGGTGCTAAACATGTGTACCATGAATGACAATATGGATGTAGACAGCCATGTAGATGGGTATAACACATAACAACTGGTATACATTTGCCACCATAGGTTATGCATTCACACACCCCTGTCTGGCCTGACACATAATAACCGCTGGTACAGGGGTGCCATGGCCACATGCCACCCACTAGATATTGATATACATCTGTACAGCATTCCACTGCTCTGTCTGATATACATGACTGTTAAGGGAGGCCCAGTAGCAGTAAATCTGGCAAGTATCTGCACATGACATCTCACTGGGTAAGTTCACTAAGCTGCTAGGCATGTAACGATGCACTGTGCAGGCTACAGGCAGACTGGCTCAACACTGGCCTACATCACCTATGTGGGAATGCACATGTACCTGCATATATAGCAGGCTCTACAGGCATGTCACAGCACAGGGTAAGATACACCTGTGTGAAAGTGCATAACCACAACCAATGTGAACACAGCCACAGCCACATATGTTAAGCTAGCATAATATAACAGTATATGGACTATCTGTTTGACACCATCCTCATATGTGCCACTCACAGACTGACCCTACATATACTGCTACACAGTTTGGTCTGATGGCTGTCTGTGGTATGGGACATGTGTGTGTATGGCCCTACAAACATGCACGCCAATACGGTACCATACAGTGGAGCAGCATGTAACATCAGATAGGACGGGACCTAGAACAATGACATCTACCACAGTCTGTACACAGGCTAAAGTACATATTAACAATACACACACTGTCAACATTTACCATAAGTACACAAACCTCAGTACTGTACAAACATCCACAGAATGTCCAGGTTATGTCATCAAATATAACCCCTACTGTACATAACATGTGTAGCAGTCTGATATCTCATTGGCTTGTTATCAGATATGATGGCACTAATTATGGTGTACAGCACATATGCACCACTTCATGCATGACATATGTACACAGGTTGACAGAGTTGTGGCTGGAAGCACATACACAGGGCCAGTAATGGCATGTTGCTGTCATAACCTCATACATTTACTGTTGTAGCAGGGTTTGTTGCAACATATGTCCTATAAGGGGTAAGAAGCCAGTAACTGTCACGGTTTTCACCATCTACAGACTGCAATCCTCACACTACCTTCTGCAGCCCACAGATAGATGCTCCGTTGGTAACACATGAAACCAAAAGCACAACACACTGCCCTGTCTGCAGATGACCCTGCAGATGGGGATTCCTCATAAACATGGAATTGACATGGCAGGTATTGAGACATGTAGGACAGTCATATCCACACACACACTGCTAAACCAACAGTACTCCAAATGCAGTATAGCAGCACTTACTGTCTGTAGTCAGGTCAGGCACATCCCCCTCCTGTGTGTTGCCCGGTTTTCACAGTGTATGTTGTTAGAGGTAAATCCCTAATCCATCTGAGATGCTGTTTGCCAAACAACAGATCTAGTTCCTGATCACAGTGAACCAAAACAGCCAACACCAACATGATGTTCCTAGATGTTGGAGTGTGTTTCCATGCAATTGGCTATGGGAATATTACCATAGCTGTTGCACATGCAACTAGCTGGGGGGGGGGGGGGGCTGCAATTCGTGCAGAGGCCATCAGCTGATCATAAGCATCACTTGAAATACACATGCTGCTACCAAGCAAAGCAGGTGTAGGTCTCCACATCCACCAGAGAGGGAGAGGGAGAGGCAGACAGAGGCAAAGACAAGTCAGGGAGTGGTGGGAGAGTAAAAGCTAAGCATGTTTGTGCCACACACCTACCAGCACAGGATATCAAACCCCTGACGACTATATAGTGCTATCATAGTTCTATGCAGTTATTGGATGTGCCACATGGGCAATCTGCTGTGGAGCCCTCAGAACATATATGTGATGGTGACTGACATCTGCAACAGGGATACGATAGCTATACATTAAGTGATGCACACATTCCTGTCCGCATGAAAAGGTGCCAGCATCAACACAGCCACACTATCACAGGAACGCACACACAATGACACACTTGGCAGACCCAGGATTGCAACTCGTCAGTAGTGGGATTGCCAGAATACATCACTGTGCAGGTATCACATGCACCAGAAGGGTCATACAGGGGTTGTATGGGCAAAGGGTATGGGGAGGTGTCTGACATCAGACAGCATGCTTCAGTATGCCCGTAGGGGTTGTAGGGAATGTGGATGTGAACATACGCACCATACAACACACACACAAACACACAGGGTGCCAGTACTGACATGCATGGGTGCATGTCTGCACGGGTGTGTGGTGGTTGGCTATGCCAGATGGCTGTACAAGGCTAGGCAATGGGTATACCTTGGCATCAGGCCACATGACAATAGTCTGCATTGTGTCTCAGAGCTGTAGTGTCTGCATTTGCCCACACAGGTGGGTATTGTATCCCCCATCCAGTCAACTGGGTGACTGTTGTGTGTGGCCAGTGCTGTGCATTGCTTGCCATGTATGTGTTCCTTAGTCCATGACATGGACAGTGTCTGGGGTGCGCACACCTCCCACATGCATGTACAGTGACATGTGGAACTGTACCTGGGGTGTCTGTCCCATGTTGTGAACACAGATTATCATCAGATGCACAGTCTTGCCCACATGTGGTGGGAACTGGTAATGGGCAGCAGGTTTACCCTGCACCTAAATTAATGGCATGCATAACAGCATAACGGCATTCCCTGGTGTCAGTGGCATCTGTCAATACAGGGCATGTTGTCAGGCATGGCATGTCCTTTGTGGGTCACATGTGATGGCACCACAGGTGTTTTAGGTGTCCTTTGGGGAACATAGGGAAGGTGCACTGTCTGCATGTACATGCATATTGGACAGATGGACAGGGAGCCATGCCCTCTGTAGCCCACAGCTATCACCCCATAGTTACTATCACTGGCCAATATGCACTTTATTACCCACATATTGGCTGTTGCCTAAACATGTGTGTGTGTGTGTGTATGAGACATGGATTGAGAGTGTGGTCTGGGTAATACTGGGGTTGCTAACTGTGATTGCTTGGCCTTGATGTCACATGTATGGGCATGGCTTTGCACCCCAGCCTCTCAGCTATTTCACATTTGTTATCCCTGTACGGTGGACATTTTGATATATAGTAGGGCAACCATATAAGAAATATGCAAAACCCACTTCACATTGGCCACTGGTGTCACGCACTCACACCCACCTCCACACAGGATACATGTTACAAACACACACACACACACACACACACACACACACACACACACACACACACACACACACACACACACACACACACACACACCTGTCATGTCTGGGAGTAGAATCCCTACTTAACTAGTTTATTACACTACAGCACTATGCAGTTATAGTATGCACCACGGAGATTACTGGAGTACTCCTTCCCCAAAGGTGTAGCTCACATTGGATGACATCAGCAGGATTGCCAATGTAGGGCATTCAAATTGTAGTGAGTGTGACTAGCCTAAAATGCATTGCTCCCTACACAGACAGTGACACACACACAGAACATCCACAACTGACATGTATGGGTATAGTACCCCTAACAGAGGTCTATATCACACTACAACATGGCACTGTTATAGGACACACCATGGGGATTACTAGGGAACGCCTTCCCCAAAGGTAAATTTCACAATGAATGACATCAGCAGGATTGCCAAAGTAGGCCATTTGAAATGTACTGTGTGTGACTAGCCTAAATGCATTGCTCCCTACACAGACAGTGAGACACACACAAAAAATCCACAACCGACATGTGTGGGTATAGAACCCCTAACAGAGGACTATATTACATTACGGCATGGAGCTGTTATAGGACACACCACAGGGATTATTAGAGAATTCCTTCCCCAAAGGTGTATTTCACAATGAATGACATCAGCAGGATTGCCAAAGTAGGCCATTTGAAATGCAGTGAATGTGACTAGCCTATAATGCATTTCTTTGTACACAGACATTGAAACACACACAAAACATCCAGAACTGCCATTGGAGGGGATGGAACCCTACCACAGTTCTACATCACACTACAGCAGTACGCTGTTACAGGATGCACCACGGAGATTATTGGGCTACAACCTTCCCAGAGGTGTATTTCTAGGTGGGTGACATCAGCAGCCTTGCCAAAGTTGAGTATATGAATTATAAGGAGTGTGAGTACCCTAAAAAGCATTGATCTCTGCACAGACAGGGTCAAACATACATGCACACACACACACTTGCCAAGTCTGGGGTTAGAACTCCTACCTAACTACTTTATCACACTACAGCAGTACGCAGTTACAGGATGCACTACAGAGATTACTGGGCTATAACCTTCCCAGAGGTGTATTTCTAGGTGGGTAACATCAGCAGCCTTGCCAAAGTTGAGTATATGAATTGTAAGAAGTGAGTACCCTAAAAAGCATTGCTCTCTACACAGACAGACATGCACACAAACGCTTGCCAAGTCTGGGGTTAGAACTCATACCTAACTACTTTATCACACTACAGCAGTACGCAGTTACTGGACGCACTACAGAGATTATTGGGCTATAACCTTCCCAGAGGTGTATTTCTAGGTGGGTGACATCAGCAGCCTTGCCAGAGTTGAGTATATGAATTGTAAGGAGTGTGAATACCCTAAAAAGCATTGCTCTCTATACAGTTAGAGACAGACAGACACGCACACAAACACACAGTTGCCAAGTCTGGGGTTAGAACTCCTACACTACAGCAGTACACTGTTATGGGATGCACCATGGAGATTACTGGGCTACAGCTATCCCAAAGATCTATTTCACATTAGATGACCTCAGCAGACTTGTCATAGTAGGGCTATGGGGAGGGCGGTGTGTGCATGGGCCATAACTCATTCATCTAGGGGTTGACACACCACATGCGGGCACACATGGGGTCATATGTCACAGGTATGTGTATACAGCTGCTAGATGACTACTTCCTTGTACAGCCATGTTGCACAGCTGGCACGTGCACCACATAGTCTGTAATGTTGACAGATACTGGTGGCTAGTATCTGTAGTGAGTGACATATGCACCTCATGTGTTTGGGGCCCTTTGGCTGTGTGCTGGTTGGGACAAGCCCAGATGGCTCCTTGTCACAGTCAACTCTTCCACACATCTATGTACATCTACCTTTGGCTTATTATAGTGTGTTGTCCTGACATATATGTCTGTATTCCTATCCACTGTGTGTGCAAGCCATGAGTGGTGCATATTGACGAGTGTCTTCATTAACAACTGCAACTGCCAGATATGTCTGGTTCACTGGTGTTTGCAGTTATGGCCTTCATGTGTTTAGGTGTGTGAGCATGCCCAGTATGACCTTTCAGTATGTTGTTGACTGACATTGCCTTCATTTCTCTGTGTGTGTGAGCATGCCCAGTATGGCCATCTATATTGAATGTGTGGATTGTGTCCAGGTAGTTTGTGCTGCAATGCTGACCTTTGTGTTGTACACCAACAGGTAGCATGCTGTCTCTGCAGGGTATCCATTGATCATTTGGCTTTGACTGTTACTACATTTCTGCATAGCAGGGGGGGTACACCTGACTGTTTCTACAATTCTACACAAGAGTGGTGGCTACACCTGACTGTTATTACATTACTATGTAGGATGTGGGGGGCACACGTGAAACTTGTACACATTTGCTATGATTGTACTGGTATGTCAGGTACTCCATTTCATTCTGTATTGCTAACTATCATGCTGACTAGAAGCATACCAGTGTACTACAGATTGTGGCTTTGGTTGCCCTACATATTATTGTCTGACTTCCTACCCTTCAGAACTTACATCCCACTGCCTGCCCTGCTGTGGTCTGTCTGTGTAGGCCTGGGGGGGGAGGTTAACCATAGCCACCATTCTGGGGCCATGGCACAGGCTCTGTTTGGGTTTGTCTACACCTGCTCTGCTGGCTGAGTCTGTTGTTGGGTATGTGAACCATCCTGACTGACATGTGTGCATCATATGGACACACATGTCACTCAGCACATTTCCTGCAGTGGGTTTTGTCACCCTGTGTGGTGCTTGCTACTATGGTGACTCCAGTATGTGTTACAGATGTCATGGTGCCACTATGGGTGTCTACTGTCTGCTGCCATAACATTCAGCCACCCAATTCCCTTGCATGCTCACATCCATACCATAGGTACAGGTAACAACACATTCTACTCCATTTGGCAATTGGGAGGTTGATTGACTTACCTTGAGGGTGTGCCAGACTTGCAGATGGTGATGGAGGGCTGCCTGTGTTAGATGCACATAGTACACTCCCTATACATGGTTGAGCACAGGTAGTGTCATATTTGGCATCCCTTTTACTGTATGTGCGAGTCAGAGAGAGGTGTCATTCTCTGGGTCCCTACTGTGTTAGTGCATGTGCTATGTATTGCCTCTTTGCCAAGGCCAGGGCATACTGGGCATGTCTCCTTCTGCCTATTGGGACAGGCTCATGTTCTTCCTCCTCCGGGTCACTCTGTGTCTATGCAGGCCTTGGCATTGGTGGGGGGCTGTGTGGCCCTGCCCTACACTGTTCCTGCTGAAGCTGTTTCCGCAGGATCATATTGTGTAGCATAGCACATACCATAACAATTTGGGTACATGTAACTGGTGAATACTGCAAGGCTCCACCAGATGTGTCCAGACACTGGGACCGTGGCCTGAGCATCCCAAACACATGCTCTATTATATGTCTGGCCTGTGCGTGTGCCTCATTATGTTGTTGTTGTTTAGGTGTGTGCGCATTTCTAATGGGTGTCATCAGCAACGGCTCCAGGGTGTACCCAGCATCCCCCACTAGGTGACCGTAGGGGATGTCCCCATTAGCAAATCTCTGGTACGGCTACATCAGATGCCATATGTGGGAATCGTCATAGCTTCCAGGGCAGCCAGCACGCACATTCATTATAATGCCCTGGGCATCACATAGGGCCTAGCAATTGATGGAGGGGATGCTCCTGCGGTTGATGTAGGCCCTACCCTGCTCGCCGGGTGGTGCTTTGATGCATATGTGCATGCAGTCTATAGCACCCACTACCCCAGGGTATTCCGCCATTTGGTGGAAGAGAAGCATATTGCTGGCCAACACCTCATGGGTGTTGAGGAAATATATGTGCTTACTGGCATGTGCAGACATGGCATCCAGAAACTGGTGGAATACTTTGGATGCTGATGCCTGTGAGATCCCCATGATATTCCCAGTTGTGCTTTGGCAGGTACCTGTGGCTAGTATACCTAGGCCTACACATACCTTGGTATCCACTGGGATGGGTTCCCCTCGGTCAGTTTGGTGTGTCAGGTGTGGCCAGCACAGCTCAACAATTTGCTTTAGGAGATTTCTGTCCACCCTATAGCGCTCCACTATCTCCAGCTCATGTAGACCCTGGTAAGTTACCCTGGGTCTGTACACTCTTCTCCGTCTCCTCACTGTGAGTTGTTCAGCAGCATTCACATCCTCACCACCCTCAGCCTCTTGCACATGTTGTTCTATGTTGCCTGCTGCAGCCCTTCTCATTTTGTAGGTTTGTTTGTTAAAATTTCCCCGCTTGTATACACCGGTGGTGTAGAGTGTGGGAAAAACCAGACGGGAAGGTGTTTGCTTAGTTTATAGTAGTTTTCTGGGCTGGGCTGGTCTGCTGCCTCTGTAATTGGCTGATTCTGATACATTTCAACTGCCAGCTACGCTAGTTCTCTTTGAATACCTTCCTACTGCTGTTTTCCCTTCCCATTGCCTCCCTGTTTAAGCCCATGTGCACGGCACGCAAACAGAGTGCTCAAATGTGCACACTGCTGCTATTTCCTGGTTTGACTTCTTTTTTCTTCCTGTAAAACCTGGTGCAGGACATACACACCCGCTTACACTTTGTAAAGAGTGCTAGGCAGGTTTAGACACACCCCATAACTTAGCTGTGCTAAGCTAGGAGGAAACCCAAGCCACAGGCCTCCAGTCTGCTTATAGTATGCCTGGCACACACCCCCATGATGTCACCTTCCGCCTAGGCTTGCACCCAGCTATTCATACTTATACACTGTTGGGACCTGCCTCACATGCTGGGAAAAACTGGGATTCACTATCCTTCCCCTCATTTGCATAGAATTGCCTGCTAATGCATAGTTACATATCTCACACTGAGCCTCCCCCCTTACCAACCACTACTCACTGGCCAGATTGTCTTCTGCCTGCCATTGACTTGCATGGCAGAATACTGATTTTAGTTAGAATGCTTATTTTAGGTTTATTTTCTTATTTTCCCTTCGATTCCATTTGCGCACCGCTGCCCTATGCTTAAACAGCTGAGATCGGCGAAAGAAAATAAAAGTTGATTATTTTATTTTTTGTATTGTTTGCAATGCCAATGGGCTTATACTTGGTCATTGGCATGCTTCCTCAATGATATGCAGCCTTTATTTGGGGCTGTCATAGCTCTGTTTTGGATTTTGCAGAAATGTACTCGGTTACTAACCGAGTACATTTCTGCAGATAGCACTAGTCTTGCATGGACTGTTGCAAGCTTTCTGGATTGCAAAATCACCTCATTTGCATGGATTTCATCTGCAAATGGAGTGATTTGCATACCAGGGCTTAGTCTGTGCAAGATTAGTGCAGGAGTGCTCGTGTACGCCCCTGCAAGCTGTTCCTGGATCGCACAGCAGATATATTGCTTATGTGGGCTCCTGCACTCCGTGCAAGCTTTTGTGAAACTCTGCTGATGCTCATAAACATTAAGGTGTTTAAAGACCCTGTGTTTCTGAACTACAGCCAAACTATCCACTTATGCTGTGCTGATGACTTCAATTAAAAGGCCGAAACATGTATGTACATAGCCACTGGGGCTTGGCTTTATTGGCCTGAATGTAACCATAAAGATTTAAAAGGTAAAAACAGTCATGGACATTCAGAAGCCATGTAGCTGAATCATTTGATGTCCTTAAAGGGCCATTTGCATATATCCCATGGGACCCCATTGCAGGAAGATTAGGGGATCACACAATGATAAATCTAGTTTGCCTGGGACTTTCTTGCAGTTTTTTACTGAATGTTTTATCTGTGTGAATGTTTCACTCTTTGCTTTGGATGTTAGTTGTGATATTTTGCAGACATGCTAATGTTTATGGGATACCACCCTATGTAAATGCTTGTTTCTTTTATACTGCTGATTGTGTGGTACCATGAACTGTAAATGAGACTTCCATTTTCACTGACTTAATCACAATACTCTACATTGTGTAAATTGTGTCATGAAGTAATACTTACATTGTGCCATAACAATTTCACATGAATCCTACTTAATTCCTCTGTTCCCAGATAGCAAAGCAAAAGTAAAACTATAAATTAAGACACACTAATTGTATCTATGCCTTCTGCCAAAAGACAAGTCAGGATGGTAAATGCACATTTTTTTCTTGACAAGAAAATGAGAGACTATTTTCTTTAGGAATCAAAAGTGTACTGACCAGCATTTTTCACATCTTGGGTAGAGCTGTACTAACCATCATTTTTCACATCTCAAATGACTTATGTAGTAAGGGTGAGCCAGGCAGATTTCAAACAAATGAAAGTATTGCTTGAGGGAGAACATTGATACTGAAAATTTTCATTGCAATCTCAGACAGAATGATTACTGTGTAGGAATTAGCATGGTTCTCTTCACAAAAGTCTGTTTATTGAAAACGTTTGGCATTAATTTTCCCTGTTAGACTAACCTTCACAGGTATTACAATGTATAGTCTAGCTACACTCTGGGCAAAAATGCAGACCATGTCCACTAGATGGCAGCTTTTGTATATAGTTTGGTTAATGTTACACATGCCACCTTTTATAGAAAAGATGCAAAACAGGATGTCTTTCTACTGTTTTCATGTATGTGTCTTCTGTAGGGAACATGAACAGTTTAAATGCAGTTGCAATTGTTTCTTTTCAAAATACAGAACTTAGATGTGTAAACTCTCAGTATGGCAGGTATGGAAGAAATAATCTTTTCTCAGTAAGTTTCAAATTCAGTATTAGAATTGTAATTTTACATATCTGTTTTTCCATCCAGCTATGTATTTACTGTTTGATAACTGGGTAGATGGACTGTCCCAGATAATCTTTTTTTCAGCCAGAACCTGGGTGCAGAAACAAAAACTATGTACAGTTTACATGGGCAGCAACACATTTAGGATACATATGTAAATAACACACAATACTTCAGAATACATACTGCTACAGCTGAATGGTTAAATGTGATTTGTTTCATATACCAAATTAATCTGAAAAAGTGAGCACAACAAATGGAAAGCAAACCAAAGTGGACAGAATAAGAAGGGTTCAACAATGGAGGCAAATTCAAGTAGATAACTGAAGTTGCTGCAGTAAGTACGTGAATGGTGATTTTCAAATATCCATTATTTCTGAAGCATTTAGTGTCCACTTCTGTAAAGAGGTGTTCAGAAGGAGTTGTCATGAACTGCTGACAAAGTCTGTTCACATCTAATTTCAGCTGGCATTCCAGAGGATGGGGCCTGTTCTGCAAAAGGCTACCTCACCTGTGACGGTTTTAAATGGGCTGGTTGAGTAAGATTAAATCAGGCTGGGTAACACTGGCTCTTTAATTGGGAGTTTTTTTCCCCACAGGGGAACAATAACTTCCTTTTAGAATTTTATGTAGTGATTTACATAGTGGATCTTTCAGTTATAGGAAGCCAATTTTAAGTCTTTTAATAGGTAGTAGTGGTGTGCCAAGGAGTCAGCAAGTCAGGTAAACATAACATTTTTTTCTGTGACTTCCAGTCTTTAAGTGTTACAGGCAGAGTGGAATGAGAAGACAGGGAGTCTAGGAGTCCATTTTAGTTAGGGAGGGCATTTTCAGCCAGGGCTTTATGGGCAACAGGAGATAGTAGATGATTGATACTATACCATAGTTGTAGTCATGAGAGGACTCTATTAATAATATTGTCTGGATGGGTTGCAAAGGTTAGGGATGGCTCAAGGGTTAGCCTAGATATTTGTACTCTTTGTTATATATGGATTAGTACTGGTTTGATTGTGAGAGATATTAATAGTTGGGAGGTATAGAAATTTGTGAGGAGAGGAGAGGAGAAAAACATAACTTTTTGTGATTAATCAGAAGTGTGTTTTGTTTACAGCACTGACAGAGATGAGAGAACGACTACTGGAGCTGAGATTTCAGGATGCTTAGAGTAAAAGTATATCATTTTCATATAGAATGAGGTTAAGATCTGGCAAGTCTCTGATAATGTAATTAATGGCCAAATAAAATACTAACGGATCTAAAATAGAGTTTGGCAGACTCCAGTATTAAGGGAATCATTAGTGGACAGCTAGTTGTTGGAGTAAACTTGAAATGGCCTACTGCCTAGGTGGCTGTGTAACCAGTTAATAAAAATTGTTTTCAGTTCATAACATTTTGACCAAAGATGAGTATTTGTAGTTTAGCAAGTAGTTTGTGGTTGACAATTTCAAAGGCAGGTGTCATAGGTTCATAGGTCGATAGCTGTATACCAGACTAACAACCACAGGGTCCTTTTAAAAACTAACCATGCATCCCAAATGTATCTAACAAGTTTAGGAACCTTAAAATTATTCTAAGGGGTATATATAGGCTAGGGCTTGGGTGGTCAAGTATTTACAGTCTGCCTCTGTCCATTAGGGACATAGATAGCAGACCAGGGGTGAATTTCTGATTCCCCATCCACTGGTCCAAGTTTTGCTATAATTGGGTTAGGAAAGAAATCGGTTTTACATAGATGGGAAGCTTGTTCCAGAGTAGGGGTACTCTGCAAGACACCTGTGTCTCTCCAGCATGTCCTATTTATGTTGCAGGCAAAGTTTAAGTTCTTATATCAGTGATTCTGATACTGTTTATTTTGTTGATGTGCAGAAGGTCTATCAGAGTGGGATACAAACATACCTTGTATTTCAGGAATAGCGCTCCCTCAACAGTCTGTATGAGACCTAGTGTAGGGATGGAGCTTTAATGTGATCTATGTAAGGCATGTTGTTTATACCCTGTATGCTTTTTTTGTGAGGAAGCTTTGTGAACATTCCAGTTGTTGCATGTGTGTAGTGAAGTATATACTGAAGGGGGTATTGTACTCAATGACTGGCCTGGTGAGGGCTAAATACACTGAAACAATGACTTCCTTGGACATAGATGCTATATCCTTGCTTGTAAGTTGCTCAGCAGAGAATGACTTCCTTATTATCATAGACACACAATGGTCAAAGGTGTTTACATGTGTCCCCAAATCTTTGAATACAGGGTCTACTCTCAGGAGTGTTTTATCAATGAGGAAGTTTATAGGAGTAGCTGACTTCCCAAAGGATACTATTATGCATTTTTTGGCACTGAGTTTTAGACCATGGGTCTGGCACCAGTTATTTGTCTGTGTCAGCCTTTCTTGCAGGATGTTAGTGTCTTGAGGGGATTCTATGACTGCACCTAGTTTGCAATTGCCTGCAAACTTGGTCAGCTATAGTCCATTGAAAATTTCCTTGACTTCAGAGACATAGATGCCAAAAAGGAGCAGAAGTAGCACAGTGCCCAGAGGGACTTCACTACTGACTGGCGTCTTTGTCAAGGTGGACAACCCCATCCTAACTTCTTGGGTCCTATGTGAGAACCACCTGGCTGTCCAGCTGGTGACATAAGTGTTTATACCTAATTCTGTGTTTGTCTACAATCCCTGAGTGGGGTATTGTATAAAATGCCTTCAACATGTCATGATAGGCAGTATGCACTATTTTGTCCTTGTCCATTACTTTGGTGACCTTCTCAAAGAAGTCCACCTGGTTGAGTAGGCATGATAGTTGGGAGGGTGGCCTGATGGTTAAGGTGTTTGCCTTAGAAACACAAGGTACAGGGTTTGAATCTCACAGGGGACAACTGGCTAGGCTTAAAATGGCTCACAAGGGCAGTTAGCCTAGTACTAACCTATGAACCTATGATCTACCCTTGACAAAACCAAACTGGGCTGAATCCACATCCCTATGTCATTGTTAATCATTCCCATGATAATTCTTTCTGTGGCTTTTCATATGAGACTAGTTAGATATGTGGGTCTCTAGTTACCGGGGCCTGTAGATGGCCTGACCTTGTGTAGAGGGGTGAGTGCTGCAGTTCTCCATTTGCATGACATGAAGCCTGTCAAGGGACTACAGTTAAATAAGAACTGTAGTGGTCCTGACAGGTCATGTTTCATGGTATTTAGGAGGCATCCTGGGATATTATTAGGGTCCATTGATCGGTATTCTTTGCCTTGGAGAGCATGCTCAGGACCTGCTACCTAGTGATAGGTAAAGGGGTTATGTTTGATGGCATTTCCTGAGGTTTGACTTGGGTAGAGGGAGGGATAAAACTGGGGATGAATTTGTTGACCAGTAGATTTGCTATATGTTTTGACTCAGTGTAGATGGCTTAATTTACAATTAGTTCTGCACATTTTTGTGTCCTACCTTTGAGGTTGTGGAGATAGCTAAAGAAAGCCTTATGGCTGTCCTTGGCCTGGGAGGCTATTTTTACCTCAAACTTGGCTTTGGTAGACTTGATTTGCCCTTTGAATTGCTTGTTTAGATTGATGAGAGATTGTTTTGCACTGTTGGGTGTTGCATTTCCTAACTTTTTCCATGACCTTCCTCCTTTTATTATATAACCTACAGATTTTGGGATTCTACCAAGGTGGATTGATTTCTGAGTTTGTTCTTTGCTTATTCCTGGTAGACACAGTTGCTTTTATGCACAGCGTCTCTGTGAAATATTCCACAACAGTGTACTAGAAATGTTGTCACATTATCCCTTAATAGTAGGAAGTTTGCCTTAGAATAGTCCTTAAAATTTTCAGGGTTATCAGGGTTCATGGATATTCTTTTTATTTCAAAGGAGACAGCTTTATGGTCCAACCTTACCAGTGCTGACATTGTGTGCAGCATTCTCCCATCTAAGTGAGAATCAGATCCAGTATGTTTATGCTCGTAGTGAGCATATGGGCTATCTGGTCCAGGGTGTTTGTGTCCATGGAAATGCCAGCAATAAGGAGACTGTAATTTATGATACTGTAGATAGTGTCTGTAGTTCTTGGTATAGCTGTAAAAGTGTAAAATTCATATCTGAAGTCCATGTTAACTGTCAGAGAGAGCCGCATAGCTATTGTTATGTTTCAGTATGTTTATACTGAATTTTTTTTCAAATACAGTAAACTCTCAGTTAACAGGAACTCAATCAACCAGTACTCTCAAATGACCGGCAAAAAAAAAAAAAAAAATCGAAAAAATACAGTTCAATTTTCATGTGTTGCACTTTTTGTGTCCCCCACAGAAACATACCTTAAGTTTATAGAGTTTTAGAGTTTTAAAAAGGAAGATAGGAATAAATTCCCTCTTTCCCTAACCTGAGAACAAGTCATACCAAACAAATAGTCTAGGTTACAGTATTAATCTGGCCTATTTTTAATAGTAACCCTCAAGCAACCAGAAATTACAGTTATCCGGCATCTACCAATCCCCATGGGTGCCGGTTAACTGAGAGTTTACTGTATTTTAACAATAAGGCAAAGGGTAGAGACTGGTCAAAAATGTTATGTTTCAAGGCTGGTGTTATACTATCCATGGAAGGAGACAAGTTGTAAATATATATTTATATATGTATTAGATTTGGCAGTTTTGTCTGCTGCTTTCCTAAGGAAAGTAGGATGCAGAAAAGTGAAAGAAGGGTTTTAAGTTCTGCGACATGTTCTTAGTTTTCTTTTCTGAAATTGCAGAGAAATGCAATGCGGCAGCATATTCAGTAAGAAGGCAAAGTTGAGACTTGAGGGTTAATTTTGGAGCCTGGTAGTTGATTTTATGGGTAAGAAAAGTTTTTGTGATGGTTTCTAAGGAAGAAATGATAAAGTGTATGTACTCCTTTGAGCGATAACTTTTAGAGTTGTTAGAGACATTATTGTCATGATGGCAGATATTGGAAAATTGTTTAGTTAGAAGCTTAATTTCATTCCAGACATTTTTATTATTACTGCAAGCATAGATTTGCTTTGATTTTAGGTAAAGGAATTTTGCAAAGTTAGTTGCTATTTAGTATTTTTTTCTTAAGGAGAGATAAATGTCATATTATAAGTGTTTTCTTTCCAATATGACCAAGGTTTTCCCTTTGCTTCATACGAACCCCAATGTCATTTGTAAGTCATAAATACTTCTGGCCTCTTAGTCTTCTGTGTTCTGAAGAAAAAAACAAGAGTCCTAGATTGCTGACAGGGTTTTAATGAAAAATGACAAGGCAGTTGTAGGACCATTCAGTTGTCAGAGGGGAGACCAATATATAGAATTCAGTTCAATATCAAGCATAGAAAATTTATGTTAGGTAAATGACTCATCAATCACAATTTGAGGTATATGTTTAATTGATTTGAAGGACTAGTAGGAATGAACAGGACAGTGGTCACTAAGAAAGTTTGATAGAAGTTTTTTGCTTATACATCTATGGGACAGATTGGGCATTATCAGATCCATATAAAAGTGGTTTCCAGAATTAATGTTGCGCCTAGCAGGTTCTTTTATAATTTCTTCAAGGTTAAGTTGTTCATAGAATCAGAGGATCATAGAAAGTTACTAGGCTAATGGCCCTAGGGCCCTTACAAGCCTAACCAAGTTCTACTCTTCTTTCCAAGATCAACACCTATTGCCCCTGTCCAAGACAGACACAGGTGGAACCTCAGGGATGAATTTATGGTTACCCATCCAATCGTCCAGATTGCATTTGAAGAGGGCCAATGAGGTGTTCTGTTTGACATGAAGTGGGAGTCTGTTCCAATGGTATGGTAACCTTTGGGAGACAAATCTGCCCCTCCAGCAGGTTCTATTAATGTCACATACCAGTAACCCGTGTACAATTTGGCTTATTGAGATGCAGTATTTCCAATGAAACAGGGTCAGAGATTGCCTTTTATGCAATGCAGAGATCACCTCTGAGTAGTCTGTATGAAACAGAATAAAGTGACAGTGATTTCAAATGGTCTGCATAGGACAGATGCTGAAGACCTTGAATTTTCCTTGTGAGAAACCTCTGTGGTCTTTCCAATTGTTGCAGGTGCTTGGAAAGGTACATATCAAAAAGGACATTGTACTCAATTATTGGCCTGATGAGGGAAGAGTATAGGGAGGTTATAACTTCTTGTTTTCTGGAGGCAATACCCTTACTTATGAGATGAGCAATATAGAATGCCCTTCTTACCACTATGGAGACATTGTGGTCAAAGGTAAGGTTGCTGTCAACTTGTGTGCTTGGCAGGAACATGCTTCTTACCAAAAGGGATGATAATACATTTTTTTGCATTGAGTTTAAGGCCAGGATTTTGTCACTAATCATTTGTTTGTGTAAGACCCTCTTGTAGGATGTTGCCATCATTTGGAGATTCTATGACCTCTCCCAGTTTGCAGTCATCAGCAAACTTTGTCAGCACAGACCTTTATTTTTTTTTGTCCTTCAGAGAAATAGATTCCAAACAGTAGAGGTCCCAGGAGTGATCCCTGTAGAACACCACTGGTTTCAGGTCTGCTGTTGGAGGTGGATTCCCCTATTTTGACTATATGGATTTTATTAGTGAGCCAGTTAGTGACCCATCTAGCGATATAAGGGTTGATACCTAGCTGGATAAGTTTGTCAATGATGACTGAATGGGGGATAGTGTTAAACACCTTGGCTAAGTCTAGGTAGACTGTATGCACAGATTTCCCTTTGTCTAGGGATTTGGTGACTGTCTTGAAGAAGTCTACCAGGTTTAACAGCCATGATCTCCCTTTGACAAATCCAAACTGAGTAGGGTCAAGTGTTTTGAGATTACCTATATCTTTGTTGATAAGGTCCATGATGATTCACTCCATGGCCTTGCAGATAAGGCTAGTCAGGCTAAAAGGTCTATAGTTCCCAGGCTCAGTGGAAGCATCACCTTTGTGCAAGGGAATAATGATGGCCATTTTCCATTCGGCTGGGAAGAAGCTGGTGCTTAGACCATGATTGAAAAGGGTACCCAATGGTGTTGCTAATGCTTGTTAGATCCCATATAGGATGCAGCATGGAATGTTATTAGGTGCCATAGATGCTGTATTTTTGGCCTTAGAGAGGGCATTTATGACCTGCTCTTTAGAAATACAAGGTAGGGGACAAGTGTTAGGGATGTCATGGGGTACGTGTGGTGGGGACTGGGGAGTGAAGTTGTCAAAGGGCCTGTCAGCCAACAGGTTAGCTGTGTCCACAGGCTCAGTATATATCGTACCATTGACTATCAGTTCAGCACATACCTGGGTCTTTCCTCTTAGGTTATGGATGTAACTAAAGAACGCCTTATGGTTGTCCTTAGTTGAGGAAGCTAATCTGGATTCATATTTTGCTTTGGAAGACTCACAAAAAGTCTTATTCACTTGTTTAAGTTGAGGATGGAGTGTTTCTAGTTTGGGGCTCGCTCCCTCTTACTCTTAGACAGCAATTTCTTCCTCTTATTGTAAAGCCTGTTAATGGCAGTTGTTCACCAGGCTAGGTTTGTTCTTCCTTGAGGATCTTGTTTTGGTCCTATCCGGTACGGCCAAGTCAATGCAGTTATACAGGTGTTTGTATAAAGCATTAGTGTAGAACTCAGTGTAGTTGCCAGTTCTGTCTGATGGGGGAGTTGATTAGAAGCTATCTATACCATCCTGTAAGAAGTTATAATCTGCTTTGGATATGTTTTTTAGTTTAGTTACTGCTCAGGGGGATCAGGTGTAATAGTTACTTCAAATGAGACTGCTTTGTGGTCAGATCTCACCAGGAAAGACCTCAGAGTGGGGGTGCTACAGTGGTACCCCATATTGATAAGCACCAGATCCAGGATGTTGGCTCCCCTTGTGTGGGGTCAACCAGCTGGTGCAGGGCATTGTTGTAATATATTATTATGCTGTATAGCTTCATGATCATTGTCATCCATGTTAAAGTTCCTCAGAATAATTGTATCCTTGACAGAACATTTGTAAAATGGTGTCTTTAATAATTGCTGTTGAGGATGGTGTGGGAATAAAGACAGAAGTAGTGTTAAGATGGATATGGTTTCCTGAGGTTAAGTTGGCTAGTACCCAGTTTGGGACTTTACCATCAACTTAGTTTTTGAGGAGTCAGTGGTGTGCAGGAAGGCAGAAGTGTTGCTGGTTGAACCCGTTAGTTTTAAGATAGTTTGATGTACTACAGGTATTAATGCTAATTGTAGGACTTTACTACAGGTATTAATGCTGACTGTAGGATTTAACTCCTGCGATGGGCCTGGATTACATTGTAAAATTTAACTGCTGCAATAGGCCTGGATTACATTGTAGGATTTAAGTGCTAAAATGGGCCTGGATTACATTCAGCCAGAATAAAGCAGTTAGGTATTTCATGAAGGTTGATGTGAGTTTGGATTGTTGAAGCAGTTATATTTGTATTAAGTATTATTTGTTGGCTAAATAGGAAAGTGTCTTGGAGTATGATTGGAGTAAGAAGTATATTTGCATTTGAATGCTGTATGAGTTATCTGCTTGGATGTTTGAAGTCATACAGTCCTTACAGGGAAGGTAGTCACTAAAGAGAAGATCGACAGTGAGGATAAGGAGCATAAGAGAGTTAGATAGGTCAAGGCCTGATGAGCATAGAGTATTTTCAGTAGAAGCTGGGTCAGAATGTATTGGAGTGGAAAGAGAATGGGAATGTGGAAGGGAGTAGGGAGGAGGAGATGCTTCTAGAAGTATGGTGGAAAGAATAAGATGTTGGAAGAAACAAAGAGTCTGGGAAGGAGTAGAGAGGAGATGGATCTAGTAATATGATGGGCAGAATAAGGCGGTGCATCAATTGGTTATGTAGAAAAGGAGTTTATCTGTCTGTTAAACATGGAGGAGCATGTTGGTTGATGAAGAAGGAGGCAGATCGGATGGATAATCTGGAGAGACACGGGAGGGAAATGTGAAAGAGAGGAGTTTCGGACAAACTTGGAGCAGAATATCCAACACTAGGGCTGGAGGCACTAGAGCTGTTAGTCCTGATGTCTGGTTATGTTTGTATTGCTTATATGTTTTCATTCAGTTTTGTTAACCATATAAGTCTATGCAGCTGACTGGGTCAAACATCATCTTTTAGGGAGTGAACAGGAAGAACAATAACATCACGTTTCTT
This sequence comes from Protopterus annectens, assembly GCF_019279795.1. NCBI lineage: Eukaryota > Metazoa > Chordata > Ceratodontiformes > Protopteridae > Protopterus > Protopterus annectens. The sequence goes on along the minus strand of NC_056731.1, from coordinate 764,139,836 downwards.
ACTGAGAGGTGCTTGAATATTTCTCAGATGATTCAAATGCAGATCTTTCTGTATGCAACATAATAACTTACCTGGTATGTATCATGATACCCCACAACTGGTGTTTGTACAGGTTAAATGCTTATTTCTTTTATCCTTTATGGAAGCTTCCAGACTTCTACTATCTAGTCTACTCACTGCAGCCATCTCAAATAACCTAGCCACTGTCTTGTTCAGGCTCTCTGAAACACCAAACACCTTATATATACAAAGGCAAATAGGTTGCTGAAAATGTGAACCTTGTGTTACTCTGAACCACAAATCCTTCCAGTTCTAAATGTTTCCTACCCCATGGATAAATGTACCACTACCAAAGACGCTAACATGGTACAGGTGTCCTAATTTAATTATTCCTTAACCTCTACATACAGCCTTTTTTTCAGGAAATACTGGAACAGTGGGAAAAGCTTCAGTATTCTTTGCAATGATTATGAGCATAACTTCACAATGACACATCTCTGAAACTCCTGAAGCCAAGCTGCACTTACCACATGGTAACTATACCCCTGGTCATATCACTAGATGAATCAGACCTTTAACTAAAAGTAAAGCAGCGATGTTGGACAGGACAATAATAGTTATTCCTTTTCAACTTTTTGTACTGCTGGTATTATATTTTACATTGGTTTATCTTATTTTTGTTTCTATTGTTTACCACTAAGAAGTGAAGTTGATCTATGTGTGTGTGTGTGTGTGTGTGTGTGTGTGTGTGTGTGTGTGAGTAGATCACATGTGCACACACACACATACACACACACACACACACACACACACACACACACACACACACACACACAGGTTCAGAGGTCGGTGGTGACCTGTGTTCAGGTGTAAAGGCTTAATCTTATCCCTACATATCAGAGTGTAGTAAAAACACATTGATGGCAAAATTAGAATGGTGACAAATGTCTGACAACTTGGGCAGAGAAATGATAAATTATTGTTGGTACAAACAGAGTGGTGATAAAATATCTGGGACTATAGAACAGAAATGAATACATGAATTAAGTTTGCTGTTTAATTGTTGTAGAAGTGTTGTCTTATTGTTTTTAAGTCTTATGTGAAAATTTTAAGAAAAAAGTATTAAACCATTGTAATAAATTTCTGTTTCTTCATGCAGTATCACTTTTTGAGTTCTGATTTTAGACTTATACGCATATACTGGTAGTTTTACAATACAGGAGTTGATATGCTCTCTATGAACTGTCAGATCATGTGATTACACAATTACTATTGAATTGCTGTAAAATGCATGCATAATTAGAGTGTTAAAAATAGTTCCTAATGTTTACAAAATCTTTTGACATAACTCCCAGTTATCTCTGAATATGCAGAATATCCCTGATTTTACTTCATATTTTTGCCATGCCCCTCATGAAATATTTGTTTTTTTTTTTTGTAAATCACTAAAGATTATAGTCAATCAAAAATACCATTAGATTTTCATGTTTCTTATCATTCAGGATCAAAGCATGTGGTTGTAAAACCTGTTGCTCTATTAATATTTAAGTGAATTAGAATAATATTGAAAATTTGCCTCTGATTTTTGGATTTGTCCAAACTTCTTAAGCAAAGAAGTTGAGAAGTATGTCTTTTGACAGTCATAATATTTTCGTTTTAAAATGCTCCTAAGAGACACATGGTCACTGATACCAGAGAACACTGTGGCAATCAAGTGTATTGGTTATATACTTAAGAAAGTGTAACTAACAAACCTTTGGATTTGACCTTAACCTCCTTACCATGTACAATACAAAATTATACAGTGTTTGATGCAAAGAGTGTGTTGCTTTTCACATTTTGTTTTTTTGATAAGGACAAGCCCCTGAACTTTTTGTTAGAGTAGAAAAGTATGATATCATTAAAGACTAGCTAAGTTATTGTATAGGCTATTGCGTTTCCATGATAAATACATAAGCAGTATTTTTTATTTCCTATGAAATCAAGTTATCTAATTATTCTATGTGGAACATCTCACACTGAAAATTAACATATGCGATGATGTAGTAGGGAAAACACAATATATGTAAGAAACTGCTCCTTTAAACAGGAAAGTAAACTGAGTAAACGATGAATTTAAAAAAATCAAAGCACACTAAATGTGACGAATAAATATAATTTGTCACCCCAACTCTGACTTCCCCAGCAGAGTTTCAGTCTCCTCTTCCAATGTTCAATTACACATTATTTAAAACAAAGAACATAACTTTGACTTTGATCAACTTAATAAAAGCAGAGCATGCCACTGAATGTCTCTGCAAAGCTTCTGTCTTCTTTTTCATTGTAGAAATGCTTGTAAATTCTCTGATTTAATATAGCAGTTTTACAAACGTAATATACTTCAAATGTATCACAAGATCCCAAGTAAACTACAACCCATGGAAAGACAATTACAATGCTTTTTATGCCCTATTTCTTTGTCAAAACCAGGTGCAGTTAAATTGGGTCCCACATTAATGAAGCTATATTGTTTGTAGCAGCCATGCATACAAGAATCTAGATATACAATAGAAAAAAAGAAAGGGGAAATGTAAACTGCCTTTATAATGTTCCGTTACACAGAACATGCTGCTTAGTCTTCAAATTCTTCAGAAAAATAAGCCAGTTACACGTGGTTTTGCCATGAGACCCAATCCTAACAGCTTTTGAAAGTGCATAACAACTTTAAAGCTAATATAATTGGATCATTTGCTGTGACCCAAACAGTAGTCTGCAAAGAATAATGTTGGGAGAGACTTGGCAGCATTAAAAGCTGTAATGTATTTCATGCTGTCACAACATAACTAGTGGCTCACAAGGGCAGGCCATGTACTACAAAGAATTATGATCAGGTCACTTTGATACTAATTAGTTACATGTTAAGATTAACCTCTCAAGTTTCACTTCAATCCAATACTGAGTTGAATTTCTTGATAACAATATATTGCACAAATAAGAAGTTTGTTTTAAATGCAACCTTATAATAATCCTACATGTTATAATTATTCATAGATATGCATGGATTTTGGTGCATGTGCAAATGCAATATTCTTATTATGGACACATTTATGTTTTTTATCAGTCACATCTCTATCTCCTTCATAATGCTTGCTGTTCACTTTGCCATAACAGCTTTACTATGAATAGTCAGGTAATGGTCAAATAAAACAACAACCATCTGTATACAACTGATCATAACTTTGTTAAGACGTGAAACAATAAACTGTGTTTTTTTCAAGGATGAAGTTCTCATATCTCATGGTAACGCAATTGGGTAGAAAGTGAAAAAAAAAGTGTCTCCACTGTAATAGATGCAGCACTGGTAATGATTTTCAGTGAGAAACAGCAGTCAGGGAGGTGAAACTAATCCACTTGTGATAGTGAGTTGCAATCCCATCTACTTAACATTTGACCAGTGGTAGAGAAGAGGCCCATATGGATGTGCTGGTACCCTGTAAAGAAGGCAAATCAAACATATGAGAATATACAGTAGTGTTCTATTTCTCTTGTTAACCAGTCCTACAACACACAAATTAGCTAAGCAAGCTCCCATGTTCACATCTGATTTGGGATCCTTTGCAGTTAAAAAGGAAAGAGATTGTGTGCAATAGCCTCATACAAGGTATACAGGCTTATATCCCTTACAGGACGTCAAATGCAGTACAAAGCTAGGTCTAAATTAATGCCTAGTCATATTTCAGTTAGTAAATATAAAGTCATTCTGAACTCTGGCATTTGTCACAGAGGATTAAGGAGCTGTTAATGATCTGTTTTCTTTGGTCCTGTACGCCAGGGTTTGAGTCCCTCAACTTCCATTGTTTAACTGTGTGACTCTGAGCATGTTACTTAAACAGACTGTACTCCAGAGCCGAGTCTAAAAAAGGTCAATGTTGATTAGTGCTCTAGTCAAGTTAGTAAATACAACTAAGATAAAATAAAAATAAAGTACATAATCCAATGTCGCTCATTAAAGATGGAGAAAGTAGAGTCCCCCCAACTCATCTGATATCATTGCCACACCTTGCATGTTGTACAGATCAAGGAATACAAGGAAATCTACCTAGAAAGAAAATGTCTGCACAAAAAATGCGCATATAAGTCCATGCAAATGTAAGTATTAATTAGCAGCATCACATTGTTTTTGCAGTACATACCAAATGTCACATTATTAAGTTTGGCAGACAAGCCCCGTGCCTAGTTATCTCAGCACAAAAGACATGCAACGCACTACACATCATATATACAAGCACAAGTTGTGAAAGCATGTAACAGTTTACTGCATGCTCATTGTTTAACTAAAAATGCTTTTGAACGTCAGAGTCTTTAATTCTTAAAGCAAAAGGGATTAGTTAGAGGAATACATTTCCTCATCTGTCTCAGTGAAATGAATCAACTGCAAACAGATTCTCACATGACACTCAACAAAGATGGAAAAGGTGGAGCCCATCCCCCCTTCTCATATCATTGCCACAACTTGTCTGATGTACAGATCATGTTGTTCTTAGAGAAACACCATTTCTTGGTTTTAAGTGTCCTGTTTTTTTCTTTCCTAAGATGAGGGGCAAAACTACTTTATACTGTCCTACCGCTGTAGATATCATGTACACTGGTGTGTGGGCTACAATTCTGTATTGTACTTCCCACGTAAGGTTCTCTTCTCTCACCAACCTCTCTCAGTGTTTTACATGAAACTGAACTCAAAATAGACTCTACATTATCAAAAGTGCATTATGTATGATTGAGCATACTTAATGTTGAATGTCAAATAGCGACATTAAGAAGTTCAAACTACATAATATCAAATACCCTAAATATCAAACCTACATTAGATTGAGAAAGGAAAACATTTCCTTTCCTGATATTCAGACCCCCCCCCCCAGCACTAGCCTCAAATTTGTCTGAATATTGGTGACCCCTAACCGGGAAAAGCTGAAAGAAGAAGAAGAAGAAGAAGAAGTGTCAGTCTCATGGGAAGTTTTTTTTTTTTCAGATAAGGTGTAGGGTTAGGGTTGGGGTAAGGGACATGGTTATAGTTAGGTAAGGGAATGGATATAGTGTTGTTAGTGTGTGTTTGTGTGTCTGAGTGTGCATTTTGTACATACATACATACATACATACATACATACAAATATTTCAAGCAGGGGCATTAACACGCTTCTATCCTGCCAATATACCAAAACACTTGTTCCCATAATAAGTGTTCAGGCTGTTCTTAAAAATATCTAAACTAGTACTTACTTTAATGTAATTTGGTAGCCTGTTTCATGCATCAGCTACTCTGTCAGAGAACCAATTAGTACACTTAAGAATGAAAAGTATTGGCCCCTAATAGCACAAAAAGACTACGAAGTAAAAAATTCAGCTACCACTTTAGTGTAACACACTTTAATTCCATGCTTTCGTCTTATAACTTCTTCAAAATACAAAACACCAACTACAATTTATATAGAATCCCATCATTTACATGAAAGATGTATTCCAGTTATTCAATAAACGAATTAAAAATTTAAAAATACGTACTCCATAAACATTCAATAAAAATGTTTTTTTTTTTTTTTATTTTATTATACCTTATGCACTTTAACTTTCTATGCTTTAAAAAACATTTTATATTGATAGTTTCATTCCACTCTGGTTTTTTATCTGCTTCTAATTTTTAATGCAATAACAGTTCGTTTTGTTCTAGGTAATTTTTGAAATCACCTCCCCTCAAATTCATGATGCCCAATTCTAGAATAGAAAATAAAAAAATGCATATTTATTACATTCCAGTGTATGTTTGAATAAGGCACTTTTTATATATTTTATCTTGATATTATATACATGTTCCCTAATACGTTCTAAAGTGTGTGTGGTCATCCCCACATAGAATGCATCACATCCACTAGATAAACTGATATAAACCACCCTTTTGTTTTACAAGTGAAGTGCCCAGGAACTTTAAATGTACGGGCCAATGTTGCAAGGTTATAAAGTGTCCCTCAGATATAAATCTACAAAAATGACATTGTCCACATTTAAACATACCCATACCCTTATTAGTTTGTGTGACTTCAGATACATATCTGGTATGGTCACTCTGTAACAATTTCTTCAAACTATAACTATTCTTGTAAACAAAATTAGGTCTACCTCCAACTATTTTAACTAATTCAGCATTACCCTCTAAAACGTTCCAGTTCTTCTCCACTATATTCCTAATCATTAAACTATCAGTGGTCATATCTAAGGTGCAAACCGTTCCCTTCTTATTTAAAAAAAAATAATATTCTCTTTGTTACTTACAAAAGGAACTCTCAAAATGGGGGGATAACAATTACTTCTTTTTCTTAAAATTTCTTTACTCAAAGAATTAAGATACCCTCATTATAGCCCCTATTTAAAAACAAACCTGTTATAAATTTAAACTCTTCCATGACATCTTTGTCATTACTAGTCATTCTGCTTGCCTATATACATTGGCCTTTGGGGATATTCTTTTTAATAAAGAATGGATGGTTACTTTTACTATGTAAGTAACCATTAGTAAAAGTCTCCTTTCTATGTATCTTACTTTCAAAATGTTGTTGGTCATTATCCCATTCTAAATGTACATTTAGAAAATTGGCTTTACTACCAAGATCCCCTACTACAAACTTCGAGATTAAACATTCTACATCAAAACTGGTACCTTACATAATAATAAAACAGGTAATCAACAAACCTTTTGCAATAGCAAATTGTAAAACTTTGTCATAATTCTTCAAATATAGTGGTTTTCCAGTGTACCATTACAATATTAGCATAAGAAGGGGCTGCTGGGGACCCCATCGCAACACCTTTTCATTGTTTATAGTAAACACTGTTGAACAAAAAGTAATTATGTAGAAGCATATCAGTCATATCACAAGAAAAATTAATATTGTGCTGAAGCAATGTAGTGTGTTGAAATAAAAACTCCCTTACAAATTCTACACCTTCATCGTGTGGAATACTAGTAAATAATGAGACATCTAATGCAACAATTACATGCTTATTAACATCAAATTTAAAACCCTCAAGGAACTGTCTAAACCTTTCCAAAAAGTCCCAGGAATCTTTTAAATACTTATTCCTATAGAATCTTCTGCATAGGTTGTCTGATGCTTCTTTAGTAATATTTGATATCCTCAAACATTACCAGAGGTAGTTATCTCTAAATGCCCTATATACTTGAATAAGATTTCCTTTTAGATATCTGTAAGAGACACTGTACAAGTTCAGATATTTTAGTCTCTTATAATAACTTAAATTTTCACAACAATGGATGCCCTTGGTATATTTCCGCTGTACTCTTTCCAGTTTACTCATGTTTGTTTTCTTATAGGGTTCCATATTGTTATTCCATACTCATGTTTGGGTGTAATGTAATTAACAAAGAATGACTTCATCATTTTTGATTTCCTAGACTTTATAAATCTTTTTATACAACCTATCGTTCTATAACTATCATTAACCAATTGGTTGATATGATTAGAAAAACGCATAACTGAATCTACCCATATACTCAGGTCCTTAAATGAGTCCACAGTTTCAATCACTGTGTGCTGTATTAAATATTCACGTTTCAATTTATGCCTACCAAATCTCATATGCTTAGTTGTTGATGTATTTATCAGCATATTATTCTCCTGTGCCCAAATGGTCAATTTAGTCATTTTACAGACATGCCTTTTCTGTAACACATGTAATCAGTTTACCCAATTTCAAGTAATCTGCATATAGACTGTAGAACACCTCAGATGAAAAAGTTAGGTCTGAAAGATACAACCTAAACAAGTAAGGGCCTTAGACAGAGCCCTGTGGGACACCTTGATTGTAACTAAGAATTTCACCTGTCCAGTTGATGTATGATACTTGCCATGTCCCATTTGTAAGCCATGCAGTTATCTATATTATCAAGAGTACATCAATACCTAGTTGTACTAATTTATTGATCAGTGTTTTGTGTATGACCCTGTCAAATGCTGAAGTTAAAAATCTATATAAATTACATCACAGCACAATTTTTCATTCATAGCTATTGTTACATTCTTGTAGAACAAACAGACTAAATGGCAAGTGGCAAATAACACAAAACCAAGAGGTACTCCTTCCAGAAACTCTCCAAATGTATTGCATAAAGTGCTTTTCATCTGATAAATTTTCAGACTTCTTCAGATAACACATAAATCAAAACTCATTCATTTAAAGTTAAGCACATAGATCATATGTTCAATATTCACCAATAGAGTAAACACTGGGCTTTCACACCCCACCCCTCATCACAATAGACAATACTAGTCCATTCATCCCTTACTATCTCCTTCTAAAACACAAATGAGTAAAAAATATATACATATAAATATATATAAAAATATATGTAAAAAATTTATATGTATATATATCAGCATTTACGTACATACAATACCTATACCAAACCATAAATGATAATAATAGTAATAATATACCATCTCACAATTCATCCTAAAGAAATCTCCCTATCTTGTTAGACTCTTTAGTTTCAAAATGCATGAAATAATGCATGCCTCATTCAGACCTGGATAGCTGTAGGCTTTTACTTTAATTTAGGTGCCAGTAACATTTTAAACATAATACGGAAAAATTGGGACTTGTTGATGAGTGATCCCACAGTATATCAACAGTTAGTCACTAACCCTAAGGGTATATTCCGTAGAGGACAGAGCTTAAAATGTTTATTAGAATGTCCTCTTCATAGAGAATTTATAGCTAATGGCATGCATAAATGTGAAATATGTTCACAGTGTAAAGTGATGGAAGTAGGTAACACATTCCATATTAGAGGCACGAAATATAGGATTAATAGGAAGTTCGATTGTAGCTCCAAATTTGTTGTTTATTTGGCTCAATGCAAACTTTGCACAGTATTCTATATAGGAAAAACTGAGCATAAATTCTGGGAATGGATGTACGAACATCAGTACGCTATATCAAAAGGTAAATTTGAGAATGCATTGGCCAAACATGTCAAACAACAAAGTACTCATTACTTCAGTTTCCAAGTAATAGATTAAATCCCATTAGACATCAGAGGAGGACCTAATTCTTTGAGATTGGACGAACGTGAGTTGTATTGGGAAATTTTAGTAAATGCTTACAGCTATCCAGGTCTGAATGAGGCATGCTCTATTTCATGCATTTTGAAACCAAAGAGTCTAACAAGATAGGGAGATTTCATTAGGATGAATTGTGAGATGCTGTATTATTACTATTATTATCATTTTATGGTTTGGCATAGGCATTGTATGTAAGTAAATGCTGATATATATATATATATATATATATATATATATATATATATATATATATATATATATATTTTTTTTTATATATTTATATGTATATATTTTTACTTGTTTGTGTTTTATAAGGAGATAGTAAGAGATGAATGGAGTAGTATTGTGTATTGTGATGAGGGGCAGGGTGTAAAAGCCTAGTGTTTACGCTATTGGTGAATATTGAACACATGACCTATGTGCTTAATTTTAAATGAATGAGTTTTGATTTATGTGTTATCTGAAGAAGTCTGAAAATGTATCACATGAAAAGCACTTTATGCAATAAATTTAGAGAGTTTTTGGAAGGAGTACCTCTTGGTTTCATGTTATTTGCCACTTGCCATTTAGTCTGTTTGTTCAGAAGTTTGTTTCGTTGGGTTACAGTTTTACATTCTTGTAAAACATCATGTTACAGGTAGTAGTAGATCTGTTTTCAAAATATGCATGCTGATATATTGTTCCAAGTACCTATCCAGTTCTGATGATAATTTATCCAATATTACCTTTTCCATTATTTTTCCACAACATGAAAGTAGACTTAAGGGTCTATATGACTCTGGGTTTGTCCTACTTCCCCTTTCCCTTAAAGACAGGTTTAATAAGTGCATGTCTCCAATCTTGAGAAATCTCCCCATATTTTTATGACCTAGTGAATAATAGATATAATGGTACCATAATTTCTTGCTGAAGTGTTCTCAGGTCATTGTTACTAATTCTGTCTCCTCCCTCTGCTTTGTTCAGATCCAGTTTGCTCAGTTCTTTTTCAATAATCTAATTTGATTCCAGTATCTGGGGTTACCTGGATGTCACTAGGACAACTTATCACCCCTTTTGTTTTGCATAAGATTTTGTAAGTACATCTATAATCTGTTGTGTCTGAGAATAAATTTTAGAATCTGCACACAGTTTATCAATTTGTGTGTCTTTACTCCTTTCACATCTTATGTATCTATAAAAAGGTTTCCTATTATGCTCAATATTTTTAGATAAATTTTCTTCAAATTTTTCTTGATCTTGTCTTACACTATGCCTAATCTGTCCATCTTATTTCCGTTTTCAAAGTTATAGTCCGACCTCTGTTCCATTTCTTATATTTTTTTGTCTCTCACCTTAATCAGATGTCTTGTCCTTATGCAACTTTATCCCCTGATGTTGCATGCCTAGATCCTTATGTTAAACAATTTTTTTTTTATTTTTTGCACTCAAACAATTTCTCTTTTAAAACTTTCCACAATCCATCTGCAGTTTTTTCCACTGAACACCTCACTCCAGTTAATTTTACATAGCGACTGTTTTGCTTCCATATAATCTATAATTAATCTTGTGTGCATTGGTTTAGATTTCCAATTAGCAGAACTGGCAGTGTTATGGAAAGTTTTTTTTTTAAAGGTCCAGTGTAGGGTTAGGGTTAGGTAAAGGGATGGATATAGTATTGTTAGTGTATGTTTGTGTGTCTGAGTGTGTCTTTTGTATTGGCAGTGTTATGGAAAGTTGTTTTTTATGATAAGGTGTAGGATTATGGTTGGGGGAAGGGGTGGGGTAGGGTAGCAATCATTGCTGAGTTGGGGCAGGAAGGCTTTCTTGACTCATTATAGTAATGCACACATTAATTGTTGCACCTGTTCAGATATTTACAGAATGTCCAGATTTTTTTATTATATTTTTGATCTGTTGCTTATAAATTTTTTGTTTTTCTGGCAAATGATTGGCATATCCTTGGGGATGGAAACCAGTAATAAAATGGCAGGTACTTGAGTTTTAGATTTCATACTCTTCAGAAATGTAATGCTAATGGAAAACACATTATTCTATCAACTTTCTGAGTTTATAAGAGCATTATTTAAAAATTGTCCCTATTTTTGGGCCTTTCTCCTCCCCCCATTATTTATGGCTTTGTCCAGATTTTTTGCTCTAAGAGGTTGAGAGGAATGCACCTCTCAGATTCTGTTAGCTGATTCTGGCCTTTATTCTTCCAGATTTCCTTATTTCCTCCTCATCTGTTTGGCAGTAACTGTTCCAAATTACATGGGTACACATTCATACCTGCTACCATTTTAAACCTGCCTTGCCTTGATAAATATATTGTCACAATTAACCTGGGACAAATAGTGAGTGAAATGAACATATTTATAAAGGAGCAGAAATGGGTCTGGTGGCTGAGCAAACAGAGGATAAGATATGTGGGCAATGTGATGGTAGGGGCTGGTAGTCTAAGGGATACATTTTTTATGAGTCTATAAACAGATTTTTTGAAACAATAAACAGTGAATAACACAACCATTTTTTGTCATTATATACTTCTACAAGAACAAGTCTATAACGATCAAAATATACATTGACTTGCAAAGTACGTAGGCATTATTAGTTCATGAATTAAAATTAAGTTAAATACTTCAACAAAGATAATTTACTATTCTTGGGGTCACTTGATAAACAGATTTTACCTTGCCATAATAGAGTGAACATTGTTTATCTTCAGTCATGTACAGAAAATAGACTTTTATACTTTATGGTTATAACAGTCTCTGTGTCTCAGCTCTATAATCTTATGTTCTTTAAGCACAGCTCATGCCATTTACTTCTTAGAGCAGCTCCCTATTTTCATCAATAAACTAAAGTAAATACAGAGGGGAAGGCTACCATCAGACTTGGAATCTTTTTATGCTTGCTTGTCTACACACTGATACCCCAGTGTCTATTTAAATTATGTCTATCTGTCCCTTTCCTGTACGTGCTGCCTCTTCATCATCATCAACTGATTATTAAAACACCTTCATCTGCTAACTTGGGGACATTCTCAGTTTTCCAATTCTTGGTTATTACTCTTTCACTTAGCAACAAAATAAGTAACAGAATTATAGGTTATAATTAGGCAACTTAGGTCTCTCACCAACCAGCCTTAGAAAATATAAGTATTTATTTATTTGTCTTTTGTTAACTGGGTTAGTCTAACTGGCCCAGTGGCCCATTTTCAGTGGAGACCCAAGGAGAAAAGCTCCACATATAAAATATCCACAACACTAGCAATAACAGTTTCATTTAGGTAATATGAATACATAACTACATAATTTTTTTGCCAAATGGAAGTTAACAAACCAGTAAAAGAACAGATTGAACAAACTGCAGATATTGCAATAACAACAAAAAAGTAAGCCCCCGATACATCTTAATTAAATAGGGGGTTGTTTGGATCTGTCTCCACAGAACTCAGTATAGTAAGTCCTCCTGGATATGGCATGCACAAAAATGTGAGCAAGTCTCCTCTGTTCCAAGTGTTACATATTCAACACTCATTACTAGCATGTGGTATATTTTCTGGAGTCTACCTGGGATGTAAAATATTTGTGGAGACACTTGTAAGAAAAATATCAAATTTATGAGATTTTGTATCACACCTTGACATTAACTATATCTGTTCCCATTCAGCATTAGAACACAGAAAATTTGACATCTTGGTCTAAACCTCCTTCCATTTATGTTAATGTGTTTCTTTATTTACATGTGTATTTTGTAGAACTTGCCTACTAATACTTTCTTTAAACTCTGTGTCTCCCCGGAGTCAGAGATTCAGTTATCTACCTCTGGAACCATACTATTTTTTTTCTTCTGGTTTCTGTGTTTCCTAGCTTAAACCCTGAACTAGTAAACTGTCTTTATATGAGACTCCAAACATATGCTGAAAGTCTAGCCACCCTACTAATCTTATGCCTTCTATAGCTAATACCAGTACTGTAGGGGTATGTCCCTTTTACCTCATTTGCCAAAACATAGTTCTCTGCTGCCTGTCTACTCTTCTCATTTTAACAGGTACTCATTTTTCAGCCAGATTGTTTGTAAATATTTTTCTTAAACCAATTATTAAAGACAACATTTGTCAGATGGGGGTCTTTCTTTGTTTCCCACCAGAGAAATAGATGTAAATCCCACATGATACTCCTTACCTGAAGGAACATCTGTTTCCAAAATGAGTCATAATGTTTGGCTAGACACAAGTAAAAAACTTTCAACTGTATTACCTGATAATTACAGTAAAAAAATCTATTGTCCCCATAACTTATATGATTGGACAAGTATCATACTTTCCCATCAGTTGCAAGTCTACTCACCTGCCTACACAAACTCTGCAACTCCTTTTGTTAGTACTGCTACGTTTTGCAGCGAAGAACACAGGAATACCTGTCCAATACACACAATAGGACAAAACGAACATATTCATCATCTGCTCCCTTTGATCCAGACATAAATTTATAATTTTTCAGTTTTAGAACAAACATTTTTAAATCTTTTCAGTCATTTATTGATAAGAAATCTTATTTGAAGTCTGTACCATATCAGATGACTAAGTGGCCAGATATTTTAAATTATTGGAATATATTTCTATGGTTAACATGTAATTAGTGGTAACATATTCAGTTTTTAGGGTATTAACCCTTTTTCTAGAAAATTTATCAAAGTTCCACTATGTTTCAAATAGTTATTTTTCTTTATTTGGTTTTGTTAATATAACTAAGATGTCATCTGCAAATAAAGTCACAGTGGTCTGTCAATATCCTCATGTACTAAGAATACCCATCAGAACTGTCCTCTTCTGTTTCTTCATTTTCCTTAACTTAACAAAAGTTTTTGTCAATAACTCCCACCAGAAACTCTTATATAAACTCCCATCCTTTAGGGCTCACCATTTCTTCACTGCAATGGTTTCATAGCTACCTCTCAGAGTGCAATCAGTGAAATGGAAAAGTTGTTTCTTCAACTTCTTGCTAGGAACTATTGGTGCCACAAAAGGATTTATACTAGACTCCATACTCTTCAGCACATTCATCAATGACTTCTACACTGCTACAAAAATGGTACCCTTGCTCAATATGATGATGACTCAGCTCTAGTCTGCTTTGCCAAATCTTTCTCTAAACTCCAAGATCTTACTCAACAGTCCTACATGTCATCATAGATAACCATTTGAAATTCAATCACATATCGAAGATTATTTAAAAAACTCAGCAAAAAGTAAGCACATTATATTGATAAAATTTACCTCACTGACATAGCCAGATGATGTATAGCCTCTACTTTTTTATTGTCATCTCTCTTCTATGCTGCCTCAATTTTCAATATCTTCAAATCTCATAACTGTCTAAACTTGACATGTTATTAACTTGAAATGTTATAATAAAATAGCGAAAGTTTCAGTAAACTATAACAATAGAACACCCTACTGTCTAACCCTCAGAGAATCAAGCCATGTCGAACCATCACATCACCTAGCTCTTTTCTCAGCTAACATCAATATACAGGCTTCTGTATCATACAGAAAAAAGCTTCACCTATCAAATCAATGGCTCTTCTCTTATATAGCTACAAGATATCTGCCACTGGTATCTTCAGAATTCTAGGCCCCAAAACCATTCTTCACCAATATCTGAAGAGTTTTACTAGCATCTCCCAGCCGTATACTTAGTTTTGTGCCACTGCTCACTCACCACGTCTGTACTTCTAAAACAAACCTTATTATAACCATATATATATATATAATTATCACAAATCTGCTTTTTACCCCACCTCTTAAGTGAAATATTAGCATTTTTCTGCCCTACCTAGTTCCTTTCTAAATGCTGATCACATGATCTATTATCTATCTATCTTCAAATGCTCAGTGTTTAACATCAGCATTACTGTATTGTAGTACCCCACAAGGATGTGCACTGGCAAGGCCCACTCAAAACCTGCCCATTATCCAACACCCAGTGATGTGTACGAATATGTAATGAGTATTCATGGAGCTGTCCTTACCGGCCTGATGAATATTCATCATGTATTAGCATGTGGAATGTTCAAGTTTTAAAATTAATTCTAATTATACAATGACCCTCTATTAATATTCCAAAATGTGCACGCTGATTGGTCAGCATGCACATTGTAAATCAGACTTATACTAATGGAAAAAGGTCCGGTCGCCCGGACTTTTTCCATTAGTATGTCTTTTTTTTTTTTTTTTACAGCAACGGAGATCTTGCATTAGAAACTGTCTCACTATGTTAAAGGAGTTTAACATAGTGAGACAGCTTTAAAAAAAGCAACGGAGAAAGGAAGATCTCTGTTGCTTTTTTTAAAGCTGTTTCGCTATGTTAAACTCCTTTAACATAGCGAGACACTTTCTAAAAAGCAACGGAGATCTTGCTTTCTCCATTGCTTCCACCCACAGCTCTGATGTACTGTGTAAGCATATGCATGCGCAGTACATCAGAACTGCTGCAGAATACCAGACAGCTGCGGAAGGGCATCACAGAGTCATTATACAATGCCTTTATTTAAGAAAAGTAAGTATTTTTTTTCTTAAATAATGTCATTGTATAATAGCAATAATCCACTTCTGGGTGTGGATAATGCTGGATTTACCCACGGATGTCTTTGTTTGGCCAAACGGGCTTCGCCCTCGTGACCAAACCACACCAACCGTGGGTAAATCCAGCATTACCCACACCCAGGTGTGGGTTATTGCTTAAAGGAATAACACACTAACTGGTAACAGACTACTGAAGGAACAGCACTATAACTACATTAATGTTAAAGGAACAGCAATATCACTGTTAGCTTACTACTGAAATAAATGTACACCATAACTGCTTTGTCTAGGAAGTTAAACAAGTTTTATAACAGTAAAAATACATCTCATCTGGCAAGTTAATAAAAAAAAATAAAGGGGAGGGTGAATCACAGCAAAGAGTCATTATTCTCCTTGTCACAATCAATGTCCAATGTGTCCATATGATTTCCAGGCCACAGCTTAGAATCTTCATCATTTTTGCCTTCACTGGGTGGGAACATCTCAGCCCCCTCACTTCGGGTGAGCCTCCTGAAATTCCCTTATGTGACCAATACAACATGTAAATGGCTGATCAAAGTCTTCCCTGTATTTATTTCTCCACATGAATTCATCTAAATAGCTTGAAACCATGTGAGCCCACGTACCATTCATGGCTTTAAACTGTTTCTTGCAATGTGACCACATGCACTCCACAGCATTGGTGTGGACACGTGTAACTGGGTCCATGAAATTCTGACTGTGATTGACTGTCAGATGGGTGTATTTCATCCCTGGTATTTGAGAAATGCCTTGATAAGCTGCCCACTGGTCAGAAATAATGGTTGTTCCAAGCAAAACATGACTTTTGATGATCAGTAATAATGTGGCTGCATTTCGTCTGTCTATAAAGGTAAAATAACCAACTTTTTAACTACAGTCATACATTTCAAACATCACCTGCCCATTTTTGCCATATTTCTCCCATAATTATACTTGGCTCTTACTAAAAAGACTTTCATCAATCTGGACTTCCTTTCCAGGACTCCCACGTATCAATGGGTCCTGGAGGGGTTTCCAAGTTCAGGCATCTAGTCTACTAGACTATCTTCATAAACAATTGGAGAGGCAACCTACTTTTTTCAAAAAAATGTTCCAGTCAGCAGACCAGTTTTACTTCTGTATTTCCTTGATCTATACTTCCAAGCAAAAGATGATCTATGTGCAAAAAGGGATGCCTTATAGCCACACTTAAGGAACTTTTTCTCCTCTGGTAGAATCCCAAATGATTTTAAGAATGATATCACTAAGCTCAAGGAAGAGGTGATTTCTTTTAGGTAAATATCATTGAATGTAGACATTTCCTTAGGTTTTGTAAAAAAAAAAAAATGCTTCAGTAGCTCCTGACTAGTTCTCTGATAACAGCATCTAACATCCAACTGTCAAACTCTAATGTATGCATGATGTCATTGGGAAATCTGCATATTATTCAATCATGCATCATTTGCATAACACATCATGGCCATTTGGCATGTCAATCACACAGGCCAGACCCACTTCTGTGCAGTCTGACCATGTGGAGTACTACAATACAATAATGCCTCAATCAGTACTAATGCATAAGTATCTTTTACTTATTTACTTGACAGTTGTCTATCTGGAAAGTCAGACTGGGCATATAACCCATTTTCAGTGGAGGCCTGGGGAGAAAAGCTCTAGTAACAGTACAGTAAAATGCAATTTGTAATACAAGTGTGATGACAGAAGAGAGAACAGTACAATATTTTCGTAATACAAATTATAATGCAATAGTTGCCTTCATTTTATATGAATATAATCGAATTAACAAACGTATGAGTAATTGTTAATGTATATTACTTAATATCTGTTCACGGAATGCTACTGAATGCCTGTTTAAAAATGTTTGTAATATTTTGGAGCTTTTCTTCTAGGGTCTCCATTGAAAAGGGATTTTTGACTAAACTCTGTTGGACAAACTTGGTAAACAAAACCAAAATGAAAAATCAGTAAAATAAAGATATAACCCCTGACAGAATTTTGTCTAATGTAAAATGATAAAAGTTTAGGGAAAATGAAGAGGCAACATGGGATAGCTCTGATGGGTCTTTTTAGACAATTGAAATTGGTCAGACATCATTGCAGAAATCTTAAGCTGGGCCAAGGAACCCCCCCCAAAATTTCTTGTAATAAATTAACATATCTTTCTAGGAATGCCATTCTCATTAGAACATAAAATAAATAAAGCTTCTATACTGGTGTCAAATGCATTTTCTCCTTCAAGACTTAGTAGTAATTGTACAGTTTTGTTAAGCTGTGTAACCTGTATCAGCATTAGGGTCTTGACAATATTGTCACATGTCTGTGGCTCCTCCCACATACCCACACTACCTTTTTAGATAAAATAGCCATGAATAGCTTATAATCATGATTCAGCACAGAGATTTGTCTGTAGCAGATGAACGTTCAGTGACCTTCTATTTGTTTAAGATCACAGAGACAACTGCCTCTGTCCATTTCCAGGGAACCTCTCTGCCAAGAATGAAGGCATTCATTAGTTTCACCCAAAGTGGCCCTATGTTACCCATGCCCAACATCCATACAACTAAACGGATCCCATCTGACTGTGGTGACTTGTCTGAATATTGCTCAGAGACTACCATCTTTAGTTCTTCAATAGTTACTGGTCTAAGAAATTATATATCACATTCAGTTTCTAATTTAGTAACCTCAACCTTGCCCAGGAAAGCCAACATTAGCTCTTAGTCATCTGTGTTAACTGCTTGATACAGTTTCCCACAGTATCCTTTAATGTCAATAATACTTCTTTTGGGTGTCTTTGACCTTATGGTTGCCCTTGCCACCACCTCATGCCTTAGCTAAAGTGCTATTGATATTGATGTTTGGAGACTGGTATTAAAATACAAACCTTCCTAAGGGTCTTCCTTGAAGTTGTTGCAGCCACTCAAAATACTCCTCCATTTCCTGTTTTGCTTTATTGTATTGCACTCTTTCATCCCCTGTCAACTAGGATAACTTTGCTTGATAATTTTTAGTACGCCCTACATCTTTTATCTTGTTCTGCATTCTCTTCTAATTTCTTGTGAATATTACATTCATATTCAGCCTCGATCCTGCCCACTCCCCTTATTGCAAATCCTTTCCTAACTCCAGTCGAGCCTTTAAAGATTTTACACACTGTCTTTTAAATTAAGTCTTTATTGACGTACAGAGTGAGAATTGCCAGTACCTATGAGCATACCCATCTGCCCCTCTGCTCATTTCTAATGCCACTGGGGTGTGATCTGAAGAGAGTAATAGACCTAAATGACATCCATACTTTATAAGTATACTGTACCTAGTCAAAACTAAAGAGAAAATTTAGGAGAGTAGTAAACAAAGTTATTTACCTCCCTTCCAGCTTGCAACAATATGTAAGTCCTTAGAAGACCAAAAATCTTACAATAAGAGTAAAAGTATATTTTAGTACCTGACAAAAACGTACTCTTCTAAGGTTACTATCAACCTCCATTGACTGTAATATCAAAATCATTTTCCCCACAGGTAGTGCTAATCCTTGACAGAAGGCAATCAGTTTTGTCATTATAGCCTTTACCTCTGTCTGATGCACTGTAACTTGGAAGTACACTAAGAACCTCTGTCTGATGTGCTGTATAGGAAGTACACTAAGAACCTCTGTCTGATGCACTGTAACTTGGAAGTACACTAAGAACCTCTGTCTGATGCACTGTAGCTAGGAAGTACACTAAGAACCTCTGTCTGATGCACTGTAACTTGGAAGTACACTAAGAACCTCTGTCTGATGCACTGTAACTTGGAAGTACACTAAGATCCTCTGTCTGACGCACTGTAACTAGGAGGTACACTAAGAGCCTCTGGCTGATGCACTGTAACTAGGAGGTACACTAAGAGCCTCTGGCTGATGCACTGTAACTTGGAAGTACACTAAGAACCTCTGTCTGATGCACTGTAACTAGGAAGTATACTAAGAACCTCGCACTGTAACTAGGAAGTATACTAAGAACCTCTGTCTGATGCACTGTAACTTGAAAGTACACTAAGAACCTCTGTCTGATGCACTGTAGCTAGGAAGTACACTAAGAACCTCTGTCTGATGCACTGTAACTTGGAAGTACACTAAGAACCTCTGTCTGATGCACTGTAACTTTGAAGTACACTAAGATCCTCTGTCTGACGCACTGTAACTAGGAGGTACACTAAGAGCCTCTGGCTGATGCACTGTAACTAGGAGGTACACTAAGAGCCTCTGTCTGATGCACTGTAACTTGGAAGTACACTAAGAACCTCTGTCTGATGCACTGTAACTAGGAAGTATACTAAGAACCTCTGTCTGATGCACTGTAACTAGGAAGTATACTAAGAACCTCTGTCTGATGCACTGTAACTTGGAAGTACACTAAGACAATAGTCAGGTAGTACTCCTATCATCAGTCTTTTACTGCCGTGCACCTTCATTTATTATCTTCAGTAACATCCTCTGTATCAGAGAAAAGAATTTGATAAGCAACAAATGCGCACCACTTATATGGGTTCACATGTAGCTTGCCACTGTTCTTACTTGATAGCCATTATATTCCATCTAGCTGTACTCTGTTTTATCTGTTTTCTGTAAAGCTACAATTGGAGGTTTATATATTTTCAATGGAACAAATATTTTTTACCTTTTTGCTGGGTTTTGAAATATCATTAATGGTCTAAGAAAGAGCAGTAAAATTGCTTGTTATAATTACTAATTCACTCTTAGACCCTGACTGTATAACAACTATCTGTCTAGTGGCCTTCTCTCCCAGTAACACTGACAACTCAGTTTAGTCTCAATGTGAAATAAACAATTACCTTTCAAGCGTCCCATAAAATTCAGGAAATTTCTCCATATGGTTCTACTTGTTTGATAAAATGCTACACATATTTCCTTGGAAACAAACCCAACAAGCATTCTCTTGTACATATAGAGATGTATAAATGTAAAACCTTCCAGCTCACTCCTTTCACATTCAGTAACTGACTGTATAGCATTAACACTTTACTATAGTTTGAAGACCACTATGAGTTAGAGAATACTGAATTCTATCTTCAGTGTTAGAAGACTAGAACCCAGACTTCATCTGAGTTATTTCCCATTTACTTCATGGTTGCTGATCTTGATTCAACCTTACCAATAGCAGATAACCTTATGATATTAAAGGAATAGCATACAGGACTGGTGTTAGCATTTTGGGGGCCCCAGCAAGTGTCAAGTCATGGGGCACCTGGTCTCTTCCAGTCTAAGTAGCACCCTATCACCACCAATCCTCCTATGTAACATTTTACTGCATTCTACAATGCTTTGTGAGTTATATGCACAGACTGAGCTTTAGTTACAATGCTCTTACACTATGACAAGCTTATATACTATATCAAGTTGACTCATCTCACAGAGAGACAGTTATAGTGACTGGCATTTAGTTACAATGATATTACATTACAAGAATCTTATGTACAGGACAGTCTTTAGGTGAAATGGTGCCCTAGGTGAATGGCTCCTTGGCTTCTCCCCACTGCCTACTGCCCCCTACACACATTCCTGAGTGCATTCCCACTGTCTTCTCCCCATCCTGGCCAACTCACAACATAAATTTCATCTATTTCTCTCATTTTGCCTTACTCTTCAACTTTTTCTAGAAGCCATTTATTTCTGGATGATTTAACTTGCATTTTTTCTAAAAATCTTTATCATCCAGTGATTGCCTGAACAAAACTCATGAAACAGGAAAAAATTCAGTGTTAGTCTTCACCTTCACTTTTCTTGAACCTTTTCAACATATCCTGCATTGGTAAGACTGCATAGTAATAACTGTGAAGAAAATAGTTGAATTAAGTCAGGGTTCCGAACATTCTGAGGTGCATTTTAGAACATTTTTTCAGACTTTTCATTAAAAATCATGAGAAAGGAAAAAAATTCAGACAACTTTTTTATTCAAGGAAGAAGTAAATTGTATCTGTTGCTTAATTTTCAAAGCCAACAAAGCAGTAGCACACAATAATCTGACCAGACAAATGTTTGGGAGTATACATAAATCCAATCCAGGAATACTGTCAATCTTCTTATTCCGAGCCCAAAAGATAGACCTTCTGTGCATCCCACTAATGTTAGACTGAGATAAAAGTGAAGGCAGAAGTTCATTTAGTAATAAATTTCAAGTGACTGCTGTAAGATATATATATATATATATATATATATATATATATATATATATATATATACTTAGCATGCCTCCTCATCCCTACCAGTAAAAGGTAGTCACCTTCTGTGTATCCCACTGATGTGAAACAATTGCAAAACTGAAAGAACAAATAGAATGCAGTTTGCAGTAACATATTTCAACCTGTTGCTGCCAGATATATATAAACAGCATGCTTCCTTGTCCTACTCCTAAATGACAGCCACCTATGTACATGTCTGATGACTGATTGTGAGGAAAGTGAAAAAAAAAAAGCAATGATCACAGTAATGTATTCTAATGTGTTGCTCCTAGACAGTACACTGCCCCTACACAAGCTTTAGTGACCTTCTTTGCATACCTCGTAGGTCTGTCAGAGAAATAAAATAAATAATCACGACACTAAACCCAACCCCAACACAAGCTAAAGAACATTCTATACATACCTCTGAGGATTATGATGAAATTTAAAGAAAAAATGACCATACTTTCCCAGTTTTCAAACACTCTATAATGACCTTCTGTGCTCACCTCTGATGTTTGTGAGAAAAATTATAAAAATAAGGACTACGACTATCCCTAGTCTACTACACAAGCTATACCAACCTTCTCAACTGTAAGCAGGATTGGTTTTAGAAGAGGCAGGGTTGAGGGCAGAGGTCACAAATATGTTCATTTCATGATCCATTTATACAATCTGGAGTATGGGGCCCTCAGATCCATAGATATTCTAAGGGTCTGGATATTCTGTGATGTCATTTTTTGCCTTATTTTTGAAAAAATGACTTGTTAACAGCATTTTTACTACTACCCAGAATAGTTATGTTTATGCTCAGCATTACTGCATGCGTTCACAGATACAAATCAGTGATATTTTTGCACACAGACACACATGCATGCGGGCCCACAAACACACACACACACACACACACACACACACACACACACACACACACACACACACACACACACACACACAAATGCATACATATACACATGCATACAAACACATGCACATGCTGCATGCTGAGCTTTATAGATAATGAAGGAATGCCATTTTACATATAGTCTATCTTTGGGGTACAGGAGGAAAACAGAGCAAATGGGTAATCCCATTAAGAGACAGGGAAGTCATACAGACTCCACATAAAAAAAAGTCAGCCAAGAACTCAAGCAGAGGAAAGTATTGGGAAATGGTAAAGCTACACACTCTTCCATTGTGTCAATGAGCAGTTGCTTTCATACACATCTTATACCTGCCAAACCATCAAAGATAGCCAGCTATAATGTGCAAGGCCTGTGTTTGTGATGGTAAGTGAAAGAAATTATGGCCAGCTTGTTACTCATCAGTACATGGTAATCACCTCCCCCCACACACAATAGAGACAAAAAGAAATTATGACCAATTTGTTAATTTGTTTCTCATAAAACTGCAACCATCTCCCCCACTCCCCCCACCCACACACAAATTGCAGGCATTGTCTGCCACTACTACTGCCACACTAAATCACTGACCTTTGTATACATTCACCTCACTGAGAACATGGTTTGCCACTTCTTCACATGCCAGAAGTATGACATTTTTATACTGATGTATGATTTTGCACACTAAACCAAAACCATACTCGCAACCAATGCAAAGGACTGGATTTCACTTTTTTGTCAGAATAAAAAGTTACGCTTGTAGAATTTGAGTTGTTTATGCTCTTTCATATAATATTAAGATAATTCATAGACAAAATAATTGTTTTATGCAGTTATTCAAGGAAACTTTATTAGTCTTAAAATCTCAGGACAGTGGACATATTTCATGATTTTTACAGAACCCAGCTGCACAAACAGGGACAGTCCTTTATAAAGAGATGCAGTTGGTAACCCTAGCAAGAATTCCATTCAAGAAGGAACACATGCTTGTCACTGTCACTGATATCACATAATGTCACTGATTTTGGCCCATATTTTTCCTGTCCCTGCACAAATTCTTGATTTTCTAGTAAGTCACTCAGGTTTCTGGTCAGTCAGTATTGACAGACATTATGCATGTTGATGCTAAGTCTGTTAAATTTTAAGTGAATTACAGTAATATTTAAAAAGTGGGCTTGGTTTTGTACCTTTGATCCTGCATTATGTTTGTCTTTCCAGAATTAAAGAAGTTAGTGTTATTGTATCTGGTGTCCTTGTCCTGTCAGTATTGTGTCTGTTTGAAAGACAAAAACATCCTTTAAGATTGAGACCATCTGTGCTTTTTAAAACCCCAGCACTGAGATCAGTTGTTCTAGGTTGACGTTTTTGAGAGTGCTTACCTCATATTAATTCATGATAACCAACTTTATCCTAATCAGGGTTATAGTGCAATGCTGTTTAGGATAAAACAGATATTCAGGGAATTAATATATATATTTTCTTTTCCACTAACTACTGACAGTTTTAGTGGGGGCCCCACTCACATTCAAAGGTGACCGGGGACCCCCACAGCGTCAGGTACCATGGGTGTCTACTGCTGGCTATGATGACATAAAATCAGATGTAGTCAGTATACTTAAAAGTAATTCGCAATAACTGCAGGGTTTCTGAAATGTAATTAAAAAAGGTTTAAACAGTGAGAGAAATTTACAGCTGGGTAAATAACATTTTTTTTAAATATGAATTGACTTTTCTAGCAGTTCAGGGAGTTTGTAAAACCCTCCAATGACTAATTTTACATGGTATGGAAAAAACTTTAATAGCTGAACTGAAAATCATTAAACCATTTAATGGCATTAGCATAGTTCTCATTTCTGTGGCAGCCATTACTACTCTTCAGGCCCTGTTAGAGTAGGAATAATCAACAGATCAGCATCAGGACTGCTCACTCCTATCTCCTTGGCTGATGGCTGAGACAAGCCCCAGAATGCCTGAATCAAATGACCAAACAAAGGCTAAGCTAGCACCATCAGTTCCTTTATATTATTTGCTGAGGAGAGAAGAGAAGTACTTAGTTCATTGCCAGAAGAAAAGTAAATGTTAACAGACCCCATAACTCAGATCTGTAGCTACTGAAACCTATATGTGATGTGAGCAAGAAAGTGCATGCACTGTCTTATTTAAGTTCACCAGCAAAACAGTCACATCACTTTAGATATACAGTTTTAATATAGTTCATGAAATCTCACATCCATAAGTACTTAAAGTCTGAAATTCTTCATATATATTGCAGTTTTACAGAAGGGTGTCTGATTACTTGCGTAGTCATTCCTTCCTTAGTTATAGACTCGGCACTTGCCTTTTACACTGCTCCTGAACATTGGGGAGGTGCCTCTCTTTCCCTGTACTGAAGCTGCATTTGTTATAAACAACTGCTGGCTGCCACCTGCTGTCTCAACTTTGAAAAGTTTGTGCTTGTCACTGTTATTATAGATTATTCTCTCATAAAAATAATGATTCTTTGTACTCAACAAGTGCTTTTGTTCCCATGCATGTTGACACAAGGAGCCTGCTTCTGTCTAGTAAATGCTAAGTAGTCATTATGCCCATACATAGCACTCCTTGTTCAGCTTCCATATAGCTGAAAGAAGCCTCTCCTTTAGAACATAAAATTGTAACCTAGCCAGAGCAGAGCTCTGTCCCAAACATGCATCCTGCACAAACATTTTGAGGGTTATTTTTTATTAAATACAGTTTTAAAATTACCCAATTATCAGTGATTTGTGTTGGTAATGACTTGTGATTTCTGTTGAACTACCACTACCAGTTAGCCTATAGAATGATATATGTATTTTAATCTGAGTTGAGTTAATATTGCGTGTGTGTGTGTGTGTGTGTGTGTGTGTGTGTGTGTGTGTGTGTGTGCGCGTGCGCACACATGCACATACAGGGGAATTGCTATGCATTGTACTCTATATGTCTGGGAGCAACAACTTGAAATGTATTACCGTGGCCATTATTTATTAATCTATTTATTTATTCATTTGATCACAATTTGACATTTGATGTGCAAAAAGTCAATATAGTGGCTGTAATTCACTTGAATCTGGGTGTGCATATGTGTGTGTGTTTGTGTGTGTGTGGGTGAGTGTGTGTGTGTGTGTGTGTGTGTGTGTGTGTGTGTGTGTATATATATATATATATATATATATATATATATATATATACGTGCATTTTTGCTAACACAAATCAGGTGTTTGCAATTCATTGCACTATAATTGTTTTTGACAGCTTCAGGCTGAAATAAATTGCTGTGCTTATTATTTATTTATTAATTCAATTGATTACAATCAGGCATCTGAGATTTACACAGTTTTTAAGGTGGTTGCAAGTGGTTGGCGCATGCATGTGTGCGGGTGCAATAGAAAGCACTATATGCATCCCACAGCAGTGAGCTGAAATTCATATCTGTGGACATTGTTTACGATATATTCATTCATTTGTTCACAGACATTATGAGGCAGACACAGGCATTATAGTGGTTGTAATAGGTGGACATATCTATGTATGTGTGTGTATTCCCAGGGACTTCAATGCATTTTACCATAAATGTTGGATGACAACATGGTTATTTTATAATTGTTTATTAATTTAATCACAGTTTGGCATCTGAGGTGAGAAAAGATAATATAGCAGCAGGAATCTGTGTGTGTATGTGTGTGTGTGTGTGTGTGTGTGTGTGTGTGTGTGTGTGTGTGTGTGTGTGTGTATGTGTGTGTGCGAGCATGTGTGTGTGTGTGTGTGTGTGTGTGTGTGTGTGTGTGTGTGTGTGTGTGTGTGTGTGTGAGTGTCTGTCTGTCTGTCTGTCTATCTGCGTCTGTGTGTACAGGGTGGTATGCAGGGTTGAATGTGCCTGATACCAGTGAGCTGAAATATGTTACTGTGGACATCATTTACAAACTGATTCACTTGTTTTAACATAATTAGACATCTGAGGTGTGCATATTCAAGAAAGTTGCTGTAACCAGTTGCTAAGAAGGTGGTCTATGGATGAAACTGACTAGCATCTACTGTCATTTGACCACAGTTAAATAATTATTGATATGTCATGGCAGGACTAGTGTGGGCTTGAATAAAACAAGCTGAAATATATTTCTGTGACCATTATTAATGCATTTTATTTGCTCACAGTGTAATATCTGTGGTTCAAATGGTAAATAAATTGATTATACTAAGTGGGTACTGATACAGCATGCGGAAAAAAGTAACTTATCCCAGCTTTTTATGATCAAAGTCAAACATTTACTGCCACAATTTAGCTCCATCTCATCACAGTTGGCCCAACCCATTCAGTTGCTTTTAGCAGTCTCCTGCTTTGAAGTCACGAGCTACCAATGTTATTAAACTGCTTTTGAATCTACAAAAGTACAACTTGATGTAAAAAGCCCTTGGTCTACATTCCATCAAATTAATTTAAAATAATAGTTTAATGAAATGCATACTAAGGCAAAGGATTCACATGGTATAGAATAAGCTCCCCATCTACATGAAGCAGAGTTCATCCCTAACCCTATTCAAGAGAAACCTTGATCAATGGATGGGAAATCACAAATTCACCCCTGGTCTGACCCCCATATCTCTGATGGACAGAGGTTGACAGTAATTAAGTTAATGCCCAACTAACATACCCTCCCACATAAGAATTATCTGCATCTTTACTAACATACCCCATCATATAGTCATCCAAGGAACTTGGGGACAAAACTGGGTTGGGTTGCTTAGCTAGGATTGTAAAAACTGTGGTGGTCATTAGCCTAGTATGAACCCATGACCCTGTGAAGTGGAATGTGTGTCAGTGCAGATGCCTCAGATATGTGCAAATGTTTACATTAACACTTTGAATTTGGCAGAGCCAGTGCATCTTTCAGACCATACTTCTATGGTATGTACAGGCTTAAAACAGGAAGAAATTCATAAAAGCACAGAGCTCTTTACATTTTCAGTGTATTCCCCCCCCACACACACACACACACTAAGGACGTCTACACAACAGTATACGGAGCATGTACTAGTGAACTTCCCAGGAATGGCCCTCCTCATCTGTGATTTTGCTTTTCCTGTTATGGATCTTTCTTCTTTTGATCTCCCTAGAAAGCAGATCAACTCTGTTGAGGTGTCCTTTGGGCCAACCATTGCCTCCCAGAATATAAACCAGTCCCAGTCATTTCAATAAAATATATATTACCATTTGTTTTCTTCTAAGGCATAAGATCACATTTAACATGATTCCTTAGGGAGGTAACTTTCCTATAGCTCACATTTTGACTGTTAGCTTCTTAGTGTTATTTCTCGAGTTTTTTCAATACTTTAGAATTTCTGATACTCACCAGTCTTGCCCTGGTTTATGCATACATGACTCTTTGGAAATACAGTCCTCTTCTCCACAGGTCCTTTTGTTGAAATAGATCACTGACACTGCGATCACTCCTTTCCACTCTACTCTTGGAAGGCACTTATCTCCCATCATACACCTCAAAATTGTATATGTTTCATCTGCTAGCCTTAGGGACAACATTTTCATATAAAGACCACCCTCTCTCCCTTCCCTACCTTCACTTAATTTCTCCAACAATTTCTCTCTTATTAGATTAGGTATCTATAACAATCCTTAGGATGTTTCTCCTGATGCATATGTTAAATTATGTAAATTATGACCTCTTTGTTCCTCAATGCATGCGCAGACTCAGCAGTAGCACAACTGATTTGAAAGGAGCCCTCCACCAATACAGCATACAAATACCAGACTTAGATTCCTCAAATCTGATTGGCTGTCCATCTTACTAGCTATGACTGGATTGGATAGTCAATCACTGGACCATCCACTCCCACAGCAACTCTTATGAGCCCATATTTTATAGTTTCTGATTGGTCCTTTAAATCATAAAGGTTTATGCCTGTTGAAGAGGCACTGTTATAATACCCCTTCCACACTCTTTTGAACACTGTTGACTTTTAGGAGATGTTAGATTTGTTTGACAGTATTGTCAAATTTCAAGTGTGTGTGTGTGTGTGTGTGTGTGTGTGTGTGTGTGTGTGTATACGTGCATTTGTGTTAACACAAATCAGGTGTTTGCAATTCATTGCACTATAATTGTTTTTGACAGCTTCAGGCTGAAATAAATTGCTGTGCTTATTATTTATTTATTCATTCAATTGATTACAATCAGGCATCTGAGATTTACACAGTTTTTAAGATGGTTGCAAGTGGTTGGCGCATGCATGTGTGTGGGTGCAATAGAAAGCACTATATGCATCCCACAGCAGTGAGCTGAAATTCATATCTGTGGACATTGTTTATGATATATTCATTCATTTGTTCACAGACATTATGAGGCAGACACAGGCATTATAGTGGTTGTAATAGGTGGACATATCTATGTATGTGTGTGTATTCCCAGGGACTTCAATGCATTTTACCATAAATGTTGGATGACAACATGGTTATTTTATAATTGTTTATTAATTTAATCACAGTTTGGCATCTGAGGTGAGAAAAGATAATATAGCAGCAGGAATCTGTGTGTGTGTGTGTGTGTGTGTGTGTGTGTGTGTGTGTGTGTGTGTGTGTGTGTGTGTGTGTGTGTGTGTGCACGCGTATGCATGTGTGTGTGTGTGTGTGTGTGTGTGTGTGTGTGTGTGTGTGTGTGTGTGTGTGTGTGTGTGTGAGTGTCTGTCTGTCTGCCTACCTGCGTCTGTGTGTACAGGGTGGTATGCAGGGTTGTATGTGCCTGATACCAGTGAGCTGAAATATGTTACTGTGGACATCATTTACAAACTGATTCACTTGTTTTAACATAATCAGACATCTGAGGTGTGCATATTCAAGAAAGTTGCTGTAACCAGTTGCTAAGAAGGTGGTCTATGGATGAAACTGACTAGCATCTACTGTCATTTGACCACAGTTAAATAATTATTGATATGTCATGGCAGGACTAGTGTGGGTTTGAATAAAATAAGCTGAAATATATTTCTATGACCATTATTAATGCATTTTATTTGCTCACAGTGTAATATCTGTGGTTCAAATGGTAAATAAATTGATTATACTAAGTGGGTACTGATACAGCATGTGGAACAAAGTAACTTATCCCAGCTTTTTATGATCAAAGTCAAACATTTACTGCCACAATTTAGCTCCATCCCATCACAGTTGGCCCAACCCATTCAGTTGCCTCTAGCAGTCTCCTGCTTTGAAGTCACAAGCTACCAATGTTATTAAACTGCTTTTGAATCTACAAAAGTACAACTTGATGTAAAAAGCCTTGGTCTACATTCCATCAAATTAATTTAAAATAATAGTTTAATGAAATGCATACTAAGGCAAAGGATTCACATGGTATAGAATAAGCTCCCCATCTACATGAAGCAGAGTTAATCCCTGACCCTATTCAAGAGAAACCTTGATCAATGGATGGGAAATCACAAATTCACCCCTGGTCTGACCCCCATATCTCTGATGGACAGAGGTTGACAGTAATTAAGTTAATGCCCTACTAACATACCCTCCCACATAAGGATTATCTACATCTTTACTAACATACCCCATCATATAGTCTTCCAAGGAACTTGGGGACAAAACTGGGTTGGGTTGCTTAGCTAGGATTGTAAAGACTGTGGTGGTCATTAGCCTAGTATGAACCCATGACCCTGTGAAGTGGAATGTGTGTCAGTGCAGATGCCTCAGATATGTGCGAATGTTTACATTAACACTTTGAATTTGGCAGAGCCAATGCATCTTTCAGACCATACTTCTATGGTATGTGCAGGCTTAAAACAGGAAGAAATACATAAAAGCACAGAGCTCTTTACATTTTCAGTGTATTTGCCCCCCCCCCCCACACTAAGGATGTCTACACAACAGTATACGGAGCATATACTAGTGCACTTCCCAGGAATGGCCCTCCTCATCTGTGATTTTGCTTTTCCTGTTATGGATCTTTCTTCTTTTGATCTCCCTAGACAGCAGATCAACTCTGTTGAGGTGTCCTTTTGGCCAGCCATTGCCTCCCAGAATATAAACCAGTCCCAGTCATTTCAATAAAATATATATTACCATTTGTTTTCTTCTAAGGCATAAAATCACATTTAACATGATTCCTTAGGGAGGTAACTTTCCTATAGCTCACATTTTGACTGTTAGCTTCTTAGTGTTATTTCCCGAGTTTTTCAATACTTTAGAATTTCTGATACTCACCACTCTTGCCCTGGTTTATGCATACATGACTCTTTGGAAATACAGTCCTCTTCTCCACAGGTCCTTTTGTTGAAATAGATCACTGACACTGCAATCACTCCTTTCCACTCTACTCTTGGAAGGCGCTTATTTCCCATCATACACCTCAAAATTGTATATGTTTCATCTGCTAGCCTTAGGGACAACATTTTCATATAAAAACCACCCTCTCTCCCTTCCCTACTTTCACTTCATTTCTCCAACAATTTCTCTCTTATTAGATTAGGTATCTATAACAATCCTTAGGATGTTTCTCCTGATGCATATGTTAAATTATGTAAATGATGACCTCTTTGTTCCTCAGTGCATGCGCAGACTCAGCAGTAGCACAACTGATTTGAAAGGAGCGCTCCACCAATACAGCATACAAATACCAGACTTAGATTCCTCAAATCTGATTGGCTGTCCATCTTACTAGCTATAACTGGATTGGATAGTCAATCACTGGACCATCCACTCCCACAGCAACTCTTATGAGCCCATATTTTATAGTTTCTGATTGGTCCTTTAAATCATAAAGGTTTATGCCTGTTGAAGAGGCACTGTTATAATACCCCTTCCACACTCTTTTGAACACTGTTGACTTTTAGGAGATGTTAGATTTGTTTGCCAATATTGTCAAATTTCAAATTTATTTTTTCTGTGATTTGATTAAAGAAGTCCAGTTTACATTGTCCAGTTTACAGATGAAATTGCTTATATAGCAGAATTATCGGGTTCCTTGGACACTTTGTGCATGTGTGTGTGTGTGTGTGTGTGTGTGCGTGTGTGCGTGTGTGCGTGTGTGCGTGTGTGTGTGTGTGTGTGTGTGTGTGTGTGTGTGTGTGTGTGTGTGTGTGTGTGTGTGTGTGTGTGTGTGTGTGTGTGTGTGTGTGTACATGTGTGTGTGTGTGTGTGTGTGTGTGTACATGTGTGTGTACATGTGTGTGTGTTTTTGTGAGTATGTGTCTGTGTGTGGAATGGAAAGACGTGCTTTGGCAATTATGGTTACAAGCTGATCATTTATTTGGTTTAAATGCAGCAATAAACATCACATTTTTTAAAAAAATGGAAATTTTAAATAGCGGAGTTTATTAGTTTTAAATAGGGTTGCCACCTCTCTGTTTGATTGTCCCATAGTCTGGAAATCACTGAACAAACTCTGGTATTCTGTTTCAAAAAAGAAACAGATTATCAGAGTTTGTTAAATCAACAGATTTAGTATGCTTTTTTTACAGAAAAGCATAGTAAATTGGCAAGAAGCAGGCATCAGGAATGGAAAAAGAGGGTTTTCCCCATCAGCTGATGTCATAAAGATGTCACAAAATAAGTAGAACATGAACCATAGAGGGGGCAGAAATGGGCAGGTTACGTGTGATGTGAGGGGTGTGGCCTTGCTCCTGTTTTAGCCACAACAAAAGGTGGCAACCCTAGTTTTTAAATAGGTAGATTGATGTTATATGTGTATTTTTTAATTATGTTTTAATGGTGAGTTTATTCTTTCTGATTAGGGGATTTAAAGGTTAAGTTATATCGGTGTATATTTTAACACTTTGTATAGTTGCTTTGCAGTGTTCTGAAGAAGTCCATTTATTTGGTGGATGAAATCTTTTACTAAATAGTTTTTTGTTAAATGATTGTGCTGTTTCTAATTTTCTGTCTAGGTACATGCATACAAAATATATATAAGATTCTGGTGTTTTAGGGAATGAATTACAATCCAAGCTCCCCAATACTGTAGGACAATATATTTTATATATCATATAAAGCAGACTCCATGTATTTATCCATTTATTCTGCATTGTTTATATAGGAGTAGTGTTTTCTAATGACTTGATTAGGACTTGTTAATTTTAACATTTAGTTGTATGTTTAGTATATTTTAGTTAGTTTTGATAGTTATGACTGGGTATGTTTTGCTGGCAATGCCATTTTCAGAAAATACTGAAGGAATGATTAAGAGAAATCTCTTCTTCTTGTACCCAATCTCAGTTTAGAGTGTGACTTCTCAGAGTTAACTTATTACATAATAGTAAAGTCTTACACATTTCATAACCACTGTTTTATGCCCAGAATGTCAAACCTAAAAAATTCCTGGCATACTGCCATGGCAGCTAGACTCTGAAAAGAGAGAAAAACTGAGTGTTGTGTTTATTTCCAGTTACCCAAACACCTAATAAATATAAATTCAGCTTGTATTAACAAAATACCTAACTAAACCCAAGTTTACAAAATAAACAAATAGTACAGAAACACTAAAACTATGTATTTCTGTTCTAAATTTACTCAAGGTAGTTTCATAATTTTTAAGTAAATATCTAAATGATTCCCTAATTTTTACCCTATTATTTATGTTTCCTCCATGATAACTTTAATGTAACATTTCAAAGATTTTAAAAGTGAATTCATCTTCTTGTGTATGTTGTCATAAATGTTTGTACAATTAAATTCTACTTTGTATTTGAACTCTTTTGCACCTATAATGTTATATTTGTAATTCACGGATTCATGCCTGCAGTGTGAGTTCATAGAAGTAAGCCTCCCTCTGGCACCTACAGCCTCTATGAACAGTCCTGACTTTGCATAAAAGAATTTCCTCATTGTCAATATTTAAAGATGTGCAATCATGATCTCTAAGGTCTATGATTCTGCTAATTTAAGTATACAAAAAATACATATACCTTTCATAATAAAAAGTGTAATTTTGTGCCTTCACTGTTTCTATCTGGTTGATCTTCCAGGACTTGGGTGCTCTCATTTTCCTGCATGTCGCCGCAGATACCACCAGCACAGTTAATACATTATGCACCAGTTCTCCAACTTACTTTTTATTTATTTAATTGTTTTATGTATATTTCACAAAATTTCATCTGCCTCCTACAGTCATGTTCCTTATACTGTTTCCAGATGGTCTTTCTAAACTATCCAGGCAAATGACATCTCTAAAAGATGTACCAGTTAGGCAGGGAAGTACTTCTGCAGCTCTGGATAAAACTGGCTGGATTAGTTTCTCAACATTCTGTTCATAGCTGTGCAGGCTTACAGAGATTAAAGTACATACATTTCTCAATTCATCACTTATTCACAGGTATTGTGATCTCCTGTTTAATAGTCTATCTTATGTATGTATGTATGTAGGTATGTACATGTATGTATATGTGTGTGCGCATCTTAGTTTTATTATTTTGTTTTGAAATTAGATATATAACCAAACCTAATCCAGCAGAACATAACCAAGCAGCTGAAAGCAACAGCATAATTATTAATTTGAGGTTTAGAAGCTTGTGCATTTTTGTTTTGCAGCTGCAGCCATTAGTTTACTGGGAGTAGTGAGGTGCATTTTGATTCATGTGAGCTATGACTGTTTATAAGGCAATGACCTTTTACAGCAGACAAGTTATTACAGCCTTCATTGTTGCTTTTGATTACCCAGCATTTTAAAATGCAGTTGGCAGCTGCCTGTCATGATTCTCTGCATGAAATTCTTTTCTGACTCAAAGAAGCATTTATATTATCAATAGGCATTTTAGCAGCATCCCAAGCATATGAAGCAAGGTCAGGTTTTAGTAGCTTCCCTCACAATTCCTGTTGAATAATAGCATTAGAGTCTCCATGACAAAAAAATTCTGATTTTCTGTTCTGGTCTGTATAGTGGCACTTTCTGAAGTAATACTTTATATTATCAAGCTGGTGTGCTTTTATAAAAATGAACATTTGAATACCTTTTAGATTTGAATGTATTGGCCTGATGAAATGAAATGTATTATTATTATCACTTCATCTCAGAATCCTGTTTCTGATATCCCAAGATCTCTGACCAAAAACTTGTAGTGTAGTGCTTACACAGCACCTCACAGGTTCATATTGCCAGCCTAAAATCTGCAGGTACACAGAATAGCAGCCTTTAAAACAACATTTTGGGTAGGATGTTTTATTTCTGAATGAGGAAGAACTAAGGGTTGTTTTTAATGACTGTAGTGTAGCAATTTTCTTGTTTGGAAATGCAACATTTAAGTTTGATTTTAGCAGAGAAGTGAATAATTGCATGTAGCTTTCAGCTTGTTATGTTTCTTCTGAGAACATGTTTTTAATTTTTTGAGGTGAGCAATATTACCATTGCTGTTAAATTATTTATTTATTTATTTATTCATTTGGTTATAGTCAGACATCTGAAGTGAACACAATGAAGTGGCTGTAATCGATTAGCAAAATTTTATGTTTGGGGAGGGTTGCAGTGGAAGACAGTGTATGCATCTGACCGTTACAAGTTGAAATATGTAGTGGAGTAAGTGTTTTGGCTTTAAATGGTTTTGATGGGTACTGTTGTTGTATACATGGAAAAGGAGTAGATTACATTTTAGAGGAGGTCTTGACATTGTGCATTTTTTGGCCAGTTGGTTTATTATTAGAAATCACCATAAATTGTACTGTTGCATTGTATTTATACCAGTACTGCAACTCTGGAATGTTATATTTGGTGACATGCTCACATTACCTCCCACACATTTCATGTTGTGAATTTATGCAAAAAGAGGTTACAAGTTATTGCAGTGGGCCGTCTTCTGCTTAATTTGCTAGAGGACATGTAAAAACCTTTACTTTTGCAATGGTAGCCAGAAGATGTTTCCCAGCTTCATATGAGAGAGTACACAATGCTGGACAACTTAGCAATGATTTCTAAGTACCACTACTTTGTAAATATTTCAGCATTGTTTACTAATAAGATGTGCATAAATATTATATTTATGCTCATTTCTTAGCCACTTGGAAGCAATGTGGAACAGCATTTCATAGGCCCAAGTTCAGGAATGCCCAAGACAAAAATTAGTCAGTAAGTGAGATATTGTGGTTTGTCATTCAAAATTAATAATGTATACAGTGTTAATACTTGTATACATAGTTTTCTTTGCAAATAATTTTGTGATACTATATGGCAGAGGAGTAGCTGGTTCAACAAGTGCCTTGTGTCTGTCCCATGAACTAGTGCCCCACCCCTTCAGCTCTCCAATTAAAGAGCAAAAAAAAAAGGAATTCTGCAAACTGCAGAAAGCTGATTGGCTTCCTGCAGTACAGTATCCAATCCACATGCCCCCACCCCCAGCTCTTCAAGGGAAAAGTGAAAAAAAAAAAACAGTCTTCTGATCTTCCTACAGTAATACAGCCAGTCATGCACCACCACATCCACGATGACCAGCTCTCAACAAAAAACAAAAAAAGAAAAAAATGTTTTCGGATTACTGTAGGAAGCCAATTAGCTTCCTACAGCAGCCAATCAAACCCCAAAACCATGCCCCTCCCCAAAAAGGACTTCCAATTACTGCATCCCATAATAATTCAGCCAGTCCAAAGTGCCCACCTTTTCAAGTAAACAGCAAAAAAAGAAAAAACAATGCCAAATTCAAGTGCCTTTCTGTACTGAAATTTCTGCAAAAAAGAAAGAAACTCCAAGACTGTTGATTGCAGCATTAATGTTTTGTAGCCAGGGCAATTGCCCCTTTGCCCTATCCTTGCTATGCTACTGCTTCAACATATTAAGTGAAAGCTTTCATAACACTGGAAACCTCTCATTGCTGCTTTGTGTCTGACTACTACCACTTTGAAGATATTTAGATTTGTTTGCCAATAAATAAGACATTTATGTATATTTGCATTCTTTATGTCTATACTAGGGGTAATGTCAATATAATAACAGTGTAGCACACCCTTTCACTGGGACAAGTCAGCACACAGGTCAGAATGGCTAGTAACACAAATAAGGTTATCAGTAAGTGATACAGTGTGTTTTTTTTTGCCAGTTATGAATGTGCACTGTATTAATATTCTCATTAATAACATTACCCAGAAGGACTTCATGTGGTATTTCATGGTATCAACTGAAAGCAAGCTACATAATGCAGGGAAACCTCTCATTGCCATCTGGCATCTAAGTATCACCACATTTCAGATATTTATACTTTTTTAGTGATGATATTGATGCATTTTTTTATATTTTATGTAAATAACACAGGCGGTGTCCACACAGTAACACGGTGGAACAACACTTCACAGGGTGGTTCAGCACACAGGTTAGAAATACTTGCTGATTCAAATACAAATAAAAGTCTGAATTATTTTTATGTCAAACTATGAACTTGTGTTTTATTTTTATTCCATAGAAAGGCTCACCCAGACTCTGCTACACTTTGCTGTGAGGGAAAGGTTAGTTTGCTTTTTATTTGTTGTATTACTTTATTGCCTTTTTCTGATTTGAATACTGTGATTTGTTTTATTTACCTTGTGTTTTACTTGAATTCTGCTTTTAACTGCATATTAAAACTTGAAAAGAGACTACAGCTCTGTCTCTTGTGATTCAGGCAGAAAATTTTCTCCACCCTTGCACCCGGTTACTGTAGTGTTCTTAAACACCACTGTTTTTCTAGTTACCTTCTCCTTATGTTAATTTGACTATATATCTCATTTCCTCTCTGTTTTTACTGGCGTGTGTGAGTAAGCACAAAATTATCATTTTGTGAAATCACTCCCCTTCAACTATTTAAATTTATTGGCCATGCTACTGTATTCCATAGTACCAGAATACAAAAGTGACCACCCCCTTTCAATCTATTTTGCTGTTTTAAAAATAGTGACTCTCCACTAAAACTTAACTTTTTAGACAGGTAAACTTAAGTTACCTACTTTCACATCTAACTCCTCTAGTGCACACTGCAGTGTTTAGGATAAACCACTTTTTTTAATCTTACCTTTAAGCATCCCTGTGACTAGCACTTGCTTTAAAACCTGCTGGAAAGCACTAGGAAGTCTTAAACTGAACCAAACGTTCAACTCTCCTTGTTAATAAGGAGAAATTAATCATAGGCACTAAACAGCCTATAATTGCAAAGTACCTTGCTAAGGTAAGGGAAAACAGCTTTTGTACTTTACAAAAAAAAGCACCAAACCAGGCATGTCCAAGGGTCAGCCTCTGGTGATTTCTCCTGTCCACCTGGTGAATCTGGGCATACTGGAGCAATGCAGCAATTGCCTCATGTATACAGACAGTCTTCTCCTCCTACCACCCAACATTACAACCTGCAAGAGATGAACTTACATAGCCAAACTGGAAGCAAAGCTCTTTCCACCCAAGATTGTGCTAAACAGTCAAGAGGAGATGGTTAACACCAGCACTACAACTCAAGCAACACATAGCCCTTCTATACCCACACCATCAACACCCACATATAGCAACACTAAACCCACATATGTGGAGGGCCTTAACAGTAACCTGCCCAAGCAACAAGGACCTCTGAAGCTGAAACACAAACAAACACCACTCACAACCAAAGTGTCACATAGCTCAAAACACCAGTGTGCCACCCAACAACAGCCCCTAAGGCAAGATAATGTACCGAACACTTTAGATATAGGTGACTCTATAGTCACGCAGACTGATGTCCCACTCACCAGGCTGGACAAGGAGAAAATTACAGTCAGCTGCCTGTCTGGTGCCAGGATCCACCACATAACGCGTGCACTCAAGTCACTCCACAACAAGTACAAATATGACTCTGTCATTGTCCATGTTGGAGTGAATGACTTGAGACGTACCTCCCTGGACTACATGAAAAGAGACATGGAAGAGCTCTCAGATCACGTGGCCCAGGCAGGTATGACCCTAGCCCTGAGTAGCATCCTGCCTTAGCCCAGAATGATACAACAGTATAAGGACAAAATAATTTACTTCAACAATTGACTAAGCTTCTGGTGTCATTCAGAGGTGATCCAGTATCTGTCTGCCTGGGACAACATGATCGACAAACCACGATGCTTTGCCAGTGATGGTCTGCACCTGTCGCCCCTGGGATTCAGGTTACTGGCTAAGGCTCTTGCCACCCCTATAGTGCCTTTTTCAGGCAAAGTTCAAAGGACAAAACCACCACCATAACAGGTACACGCATGCAAAATCTGAAGGTAATGCTACTCAATGCTAGAAGTCTAAACCTCAAAATGCACTCCATCGAGGCACTCCTAAAAATGGAGAACATCGATACCTGTGCAATAACTGAGACCTGGTTCAAGGCTCCAGAGAGTACCCCTGCAATACCAGGCTACAACTCTTACCATGCTTTTAGGCCACCAAACCATGACGGAAACACTAAAGGTGGAGGAGTGTCCATATTCACCAAGGATATTCACAACACCAGGCTAGTTGCCCAACACAATGCATCTGAAATTCTCCAGGTGCAACTAACACTAGTTAAGACTGCAATCCAAATTGTAGCTTGCTAACGATCCCCCACCATGCCCCAAGATTCTCACTACACCTTTCTAAACATACTGGAAAATATTAAGATACAACCAAACACCCTAATACTGGGTGATTTCAACTACCCTGCCATTAACTGA
Source organism: Protopterus annectens (assembly GCF_019279795.1). Taxonomy (NCBI): domain Eukaryota; kingdom Metazoa; phylum Chordata; order Ceratodontiformes; family Protopteridae; genus Protopterus; species Protopterus annectens. Next base: position 764,100,383 of record NC_056731.1, on the reverse strand, counting down.
GAAAACTACTTGTGTACCAACACCTTTGCCCAACAGTTCTTGGAATTCATAAATTCCAACGCCCTGGATCAAGTAATCCTTAGTCCCACCAGGGGCTCCAGTATCCTAGACCTGGTCATTACCAACATGGAAAATTGATGCTCCACACCTATGGTCACCCCCTCGTTGGTCAGGTCTGACCATAAGCTAATCACCCTTGACATCCACATCCCCCCCCCACCCCCCCAGTAAGGAAACCTCTGTAAAAAACTTCTCCAAAGCCAACTTCATGCTACTGAAGTCAGAAGTGACAAACTTCATGACACCCATGCAGATGGGAACTGAAAGTTTGACTGCTGAATCCTACACTAAGGCACTGTACAAGCACATCCACTCGTGCATGAATCGTGCCATCCCAAATAGAACCAAGATGCTCTCCTCCAAAAAAAGGAAGCCAATCTGGTGATCCCTTGACATAAACAA